>NW_015505588.1:1222249-1265960 GCF_001515645.1 Sinocyclocheilus grahami | reverse complement strand
AAACATTAAAACCCATTATAAACTAGGCATTCGTTGCATCCAGTGGGAACATAATTACGGATTATAATGACTTATACTGTCTTTTCACGTAAACATAAAACCATGTCTGCATTTGTGATCAGAGAAGACTGATTTCTAGTCGTGTCCATTTTTGGAAGGCCAAACAAAGTAGTTTCACTTTCACAAAGAAACACAGCGTCACACACGGCGGCCTAGAGTGAGCGGCAGCGGCTTGAGTGAGCGGTGGCCAGTGGGCTAAAGAACGGCGCGGCGAACAAGATAATGTGAATTACAGAATGTACAACGTTTTTAAAATCTATAAATTGCGGTGTACAGCGTTTATTATGAGGGGGTAGAATCCACAGCTCAGTACTCACTACTCAATACTCATGAGTACTTTTAAATAGGCTACTCTTTTACTCTTACTCAAGTAGTTTTTTGGACAAGTACTTTTACTCTACTCACACTACATTTTTTGGAAGGTAATGGTACTTTTACTTGAGTATATTTTTTCAGTACTCTTTCCACCACTGAGCAGGGCTTTAAAAGAAAAAAATAGCACTTTTGTTTGTACCACTAGAGGTCTCTATTGGGGCATTAAAGACTGCTGTATACCAATTCACCTACACTATAATTCATAAGATTGCAATCAGAAAGGTTTTTTTCTTTTGAAATAAGAGTCTTATTGATATTTATTTGATTTAAAAAAATAAGTAAAAACTGTACAATTGTAAAATATTACAGTTTAAAAGAACTGTTTTCTATTATAATACATTTTAAAATGTAATTTATTCCTGTGATGCCAAAGCTGAATTTTAAGCAGTCATTAGTCTAGTATTCAGTGTGACATGATCCTTCAGAAGTCATTCTAATATGCTGATTTGATACTCAAGAAACAATTTGTATTGTGGAGTGCATTAGTACCTGCCAACTTTTTCAGTATTTTTCCATAGAGATTTTGTTAAAGTGTTATTCAATTCAATTCAAGTTTATTTGTATTGCGCTTTTCACGATACAAATCGTTACAAAGCAACTTTACAGCTAATTAAGTTTCTACAATATTTAGTGGTAGCTTATCAGTGGTGACTGTCAGTAAATGTACATATGGCAGAAATGTACAGAAAAATCTATTAAAGACGTAATCAAACAGACGATGAACACTATTAACAGCAATAATTATATGCTGCAATCAAACTTATAGCAAAATGTGGTAGTTCTGTATGTTTCAGGGTTGGCATCATCTGAGGTCCTCTGAGGGATTGGCATCATCTCTTCTCAGGTGTTCTGGATCCAGACTGAAGCTTGTGTAAATCCTAGTTACAAAAACAGAGAAACAAATAGAGACATAATTAGCGCAGCTGCTGTTCCAACCGATCAAAAAGTATTTGTTTATAAGCTGTGAATCAAGCCAGCCAGCTATGATGTGAATCAAAACATTACAAACTTGTAGTTCAAGCAAAAAAAAAGACAAAGGAATCAGGCAAAAAAGACAAGACTTAACTTAACTGTACTTAACTTTAATGGGGCAAACAATAACAGTCCCATGAACCATTGCGAATGACATAAATATATAAATATAATATATAAAAATAATGATGAAATATAGAACTAATTTGTTTCGAAACAATAAATATATATAATTCTCGAATTTTATGCTGCACAAAAATTGCCCTCCAGGCTTATAATAAACTTTGAACCTTGAGAGAGAGAGAGATATATATATATATATATATATATATGAATATTTAAGTATTTTGAGAGCGTAGGCAGACCAACTCAATTATGTCATTCATATTGCGAATGAATATATGAAAATTTGTGTGTCAATTTTAGCATATAGCTAAATAGATTACTTCAGAATTCATTGTTAGCCTTTATGTGCATAAATGTAAAAATGTGCCATTTAGTTGCCATTTAGATATTGCTAATATTACACACACAGCTCATTGCACCTTTTTTATAACTCAGTGGGTCATGGGTAACCTTATTCATGGTAGATGCTATATTCATTTTGTCAGAATGTCATCCGGCACCATTGATGTGGGTTGCACTCTATTAGTCTCACATATTATGTACTGTACATGACATTTAATGCCTCTCTCTTTCTCCCCCTTCATAGGTAACCCCTACTATGACAGTCTGGGTTCTCTGGGTGTGGGCACCCTGTTAGGAACAGTATCTGCATTCCTCATCTACACTAACACAGAGGCTCTGCTGGGTCGCTCCATCCAGGCCGAGCATGTGCAGAAGCTCACAGAGTTTCTGGAAAATGACCCTGCTGTCAGGTCAGTCCTCCGTCCCTGCCTTTCTCCATTGTGTGTGTCCACTACATGTACCCAAAGTCTGCATAATAAGAGCTTCATCAGCAAACAAGCTGCCATCTTACAGTTCATGACAGTGCTTTAACAAGGAGGCAGAAGCAACCTGCTTCAAATGTTTTTCAAATTCAGACAAGCATCACATTCTGAAATGTAAGCTTGCTCAGACAGAGTTACATCAGTGTACATTCGTGCTTTGATGAAATTAGATTTGATGTCCTCACTTCAGGTCATTTTGTCTCCAGGGCGATTCATGATGTCAAAGCCACAGATATGGGGCTGAGCAAAGTGCGCTTCAAGGCAGAGGTGGACTTTGATGGGCGGGTGGTGACACGATCATACCTGGAGAAGCAAGACATTGAACAGATCCTCAACGTACGTGCTAAGAGACAAGGCTTCTGCTGTGATGTAGATCATCTGACGTGACTTTAGCATTTGTTTCAAGTCTATCCATTGTTTCATAGAAGTGACTAAACTATTAGCACTCAAACAAATTCATGGTAGTTTTTGCTAAAGAATCATCCTTTTGTGAGCTCTGCATATTAATAGTGTAACTGTGTGTGTTTGGCCTGCAGGACATTCAGCAGGTGAAGACGCCAGAGGAGCTGGAGAACTTTATGTTGAAGCACGGGGAGAACATTATTGACACCTTAGGAGCAGAGGTGGACCGTCTAGAGAAAGAACTTAAGGTATCTGAGAAGACCACACTTAAGTTCTTAATTGACGTCTATGGTTCTATGAAGAGCCTTTAACAAACATGGAACCTTTCTTTTGTACAAAAGGTTCTTTATAGTGGGGAAAAAAAAAAGATTATTTGAAATATTTTCCACACTAAGAAACCAATGTTTTCTTAAAAACTGTTCACGGATAGGTTCTTTGGCAAACCATAAATGTGACCCTGGACCACAAAACCAGTCTTAGGTCGCTGGGGTATATTTGTAGCAATAGCCAACAATACATTGTATGGGTCAAAATTATCGATTTTTCTTTTATGCCAAAAATCATTAGGATATTAAGTAAAGATCATGTTCCATGAAGATATTTAGTAAATTTCCTACCATAAATATATCAAAACTTAATTTTTGATTAGTAATGTGCATTGCTAAGACCTTCATTTGGACAACTTTCAAGGCGATTTACTCAATATTTAGATTTTTTTGCAGCCTCAGATTCCAGATTTTCAAATAGTTGTATCGCAGCCAAATATTGTCCTATACTAACAATACATATATAAATGGAAAGCTTATTTTTTATTATTATTATTATTATTATTATTTATCAGCTTTCAGGTGATGTATAAATTTCAATTAAAACAAATTTACCCTTATAACTGGTTTTGTGGTCCAGGGTCACTAATGGTTCTTCTTTGGCAGTGCTGTGAAAAGCCCATTTGGAGCCTTTATTTTTAAGATTGTATGATTCAGATCTCTCGTCTCCATCCTGACAATCCTTCTGTAAACTTGACCTACATGATGTATGGTTAGCTGTCAGAATAAGTCAGCACTACATTCAGCAGACACATAAAGGAAATCAGTTCAGCTATTTGGCCACAACTATTCAAAATAAATCAAAGTGAAACCTTCCAGTTTCACTCTCCAGGGTTTCATTTTGGGAAAGGAAAATCAGATTTGATGTTTCACAGAGAACAACACTGTAATTGCCTTTTCACACTGTATATGATGCATTGGCAGATGGCAAGAAAGTTAAATGCAAATTGTTGTGTGAAAATTGTCATTTTCTTTTTGCTTTTCAATTTATTTATTTACGTTTTTATGCTCTGATATTTCTGAATTTACAAAAAGGAGATTTAATTCAAAATCAAATATGAACATTTAAAGATCTTAGCATAAAAGATTTTTATACATTTTAGCATTTATTATCAACATTTAAAACCGTTGCTGCTGCTTAATATTTTGTGAAAACCGTGATAAAAGTTTTTCAGGATTCTTTGGTGAAGAGAAAGTTCAAAATAACAGCATTTTTAAATACATGTAAATGTATTTACTGTCACTTTTGATCAATTTAATACTGTCTTGCAGAATAAAAGTGTCCATTTTTTTTCTTTCTTAAAAAAACTTTTGGATGGTAATGTGTTGAATCGAAAGTTTTTAGAACAAGTTAGTACTTACTAGTCCTCATTTTTCCTTGACTGACTCCTGCTCTGTATCTCCGACAGCAACGTAATCCTGAGGTGCGGCATGTGGATCTGGAGATTTTATAATGTCATCATGACACATTGCAGAATGGAGATCAGAATGGAGCGGAAGGAAAACGAATCAAACCTCGAGTGACCATGAGCGCCCCATTCTCTCCAACCAGCCAATCAGCTGAGGTCTTATGTTACATCTGTCCCACATCAACCAAGCACTAACCTGTACATGGTTTCAGTAGCTGATAATATAGCAAAACCATAGCCAATACAGAGTGGACTCCAGCTGGATAGAGACACGGCTAATAAATGATTATTTTACAGTCATTAGCTTTCAGATCTGTGGTAGTTCGTACCATCAGAGCTTTGAAATCATGTCCATGGATTGTAAAAGGACCAGTCTTACTTCATTTCACAATTTACAAGCAGCATGAACACTCATATTTTACAACAGTTCTCTCATAACACTAAAGTATTAGTAAACAGGATATAAACCTAGCTTGAAGGGAAAAATGAAGAGTAATTGTAATCTACTTTTTTTAATCCAGTTTAAATTGATGTTTAAATCAGTTTAAAAAAACATTTCAGATTCCTTCATAAATTACACTTATTTAAAATAGTACTAATAACAGATGAAGAAAGTGTGTTCTAAACATTATTATATCCACATTTATCAGTAATGAGAGAATTATAGAACCAAATGTAATACAACGGGTATTCATGTCCCACCTCAGACCCCTCAAGTGATGAAGACTACTCAGATCTTCACATCCTCCCTCTACTAAAAGTACTAATGTCATTATGCTGCTTTCTGGACTGTTCATCTGTTTATGCTGTAATTTAGTGTGACTGAATGAAGAAAGCAATTGTACATGTCCAAAAACAGCTCTGTTTCTAAAGTCATTGGTGGCATTGTTGTGTTGCCAACCTAGTTTGTGAACACTAGCGCATGTGTTTTTCCATTGTAAATAATTCCTGACTGTGAAAATGCAACACTCTTATTATGATATCTGAAAAAGAAGCATTCAGTCCATTTAAATACCCTCAGTACACATACAAACAGTATATTTTGTGGTAGATACCTGCTCTCTTGTGAAGTCTATGTATTGTTTATGAACATTGTAAACATTTCCCCTTAGGAACAGTCAGACATCTAATGCAGGTTGGATGAACACATTCAAGGATGGTTAGCAAGGATGTAAGTGTAAAATTTAGTTACGGAAAAGGCTTTAAGACTATATATATTTTAAACGCTTATTTGACAGATTGCTATTTGGTTAGATCTTTGAGCTGTTTGGAGCTACTGAAGAAAGAGGATGAATAAATCGCAATTAATTTATTAAACCACTGAATATTTGTCTTTTTTACTGTTTTGTTTTAAGAAAAAAATTCTATTTTTAAAAGAATTAATGCTTTTATTCCTCAAATGATGCATTAATCAAAAGTTACATACAATTTTTTGAATGTTTAGAATGTTACAAAACATTTTAATTAGTTTAAATTTTAACTTTTGAATTATTATTTTTGAAATGATTTTAAAGTATAATATTTTAAAAAATATATATTGTTTTACAGTATTTTTGGTCAAATAAATGCAGCCTTGGTGAGCATAAGAGACTTTTTTCCAAACACATTTAAAAAATCTTTTATATTCATATATTCCTTATATGACGGCTCTTTATTTAACATGCTCTTCAAAAAATGTCAATGTCATTGGCTAGTAGTACACTTATCAGTAATCTTAGCCTTTCATGTTGATTGGCTCAGATGTATTTCTGGACATTTGAGCTGCAACCTACATATATAAAAGGGTTTCTTAAAATAATAGAACCATATAGATTTCGACCACCTAATATGCAGCATCATATAGGATGCTGTATGGTCAATGGCAGCCGTGATTTCAGTTTGCGGTGTACAGGATGCATCTACAGCAGCGGGGACATTGTACATCGGCTGTGTCTCAAATTCTAGTGAGCAGCCTACCTAGACAACACATGTGAGCGCGTTGTGAGCATTTGACTCGGTTGCGCCCTACGCGTCCCAAAACGCTGTCTAGGTAGGAAGCGCACTAGTGTTTGAGCCGCCGCCGCGGAGGGACACGAGAAACGTGTGGCGCATCTGTGATGGGGATCATGAAGAAAGGTTGAGGCGCCGCGGCTGAACATCGGGTTTCTTCCCGCGACTGAGGGTTTGATCTCTCTGTGAAGGTGAAGTGTGATTTTTCTTTTGAGCTGATGACTAATATTTACTCGATAGATTGTATAGAAATGGATATTGTCGTTGAGATGCGTTTATATCAAAATAAATCATTGATTCGGCGAAGGTTCATTTAAATCTGTCGATTTTATACATCGCGCGCTTTTTTTAATTCGCTGTTACAAGTCAAACGAGCGATACATTTGTGTTTTGTTCACAATGTATAAGATATTTATCATCAGATGTTCTCTAAAATACCTAAATGTTGTATTAGTATTGCTTTATTGCTGGAGTTTAACCGTAATATATATATCCCGAGTCTGCATGCTAGCCCGTTTGGATTGTTTATCGACTGTCGATATTTGATATTCGTGTGAATTTTCCTATTGTTATTGATGTTTGTCATAGCAAACACACCAATAGGGGGCGCTATCGGCCTTGTCTTGTTGGCCACGTCCTCCAGCTCTATTAATTGAGCAATAATGGAAGCATTACACTATATTTATCTGTTCATTTACCTTTCAATATTGTCATTTATCTAACCTTAATGTGACACTGGCTGCATCTGGAAAACCTAACGAGCTGACTACCTAGACAGCATTATGAGGCATCTTACAATGATGTCCAAAAATGCTGCTGCTCGCTAGATTTTGAGAGGCAGCCAGTGGTGTTATTATGTACCCTCAGTAGACATCATGCACAGATGATTTACTCTGAGCTTTGAGCCTCTTTACAATGCTGCCTTGTAGACCCAGAATCAAGCAGCATTGTACAGGGCTATGAAAGCACAGAGACGCACTTCCGTATCAGCCCGGCTGTTTGTGAAGGATTTCTGTCAACCTTAAGTATATATATATGTGATGATTTTGTATCATTGCAATGCACTTTGATTTACACTTCTTTTAATTATTAACAGATTTGACGCTTTGTTTAATCAACCCTGTAACTGAACTGAAAAGCGATATCATTCGTGTACAGACATTAGGTCATCTTCTTTCAGTGTCAAGCAATTTCATTCCTGCAAAAGTTTGAATAATTACATATGATGTACGTAACTACATCCCTAATGTTTATTTATTTATTTATTTTAAAATAATATTTGATCATTTTTAATTTATTGTTATATATAAAAATGACAACAATAATATTACGTTTTATTATTATTAAAATTCTTAACTTGTTTGGGGGTTTGTCCTTGTTTTTGTTTTTATTTTTTCTCTCGGTAGGTCACCTGTTTTGATGTTCACCAGATAATGCTTTGAATTTTGTCTCGTGCTGGGATCATAGGGTTCAGAAAGATGATATGCCTCTCTGAACTTCTAGCTAATTTACTTAATTGCTATATTTATTTACAGGGACAGACATTGTCCATGCTGTCCGATTAGGTAATGTTGCCAGACATCTGTTGGCGTGTGACAAAAAAAGCCTCATACTGTGATAATTAATCATCATCAAATAGCAAATATGGTAAAAAATAAAAATACGACATCTGTAGACATGTAATTGAGTTTTCTAAAAATAAAAAAAAAAGGTTTATTCACAAATAGCAGTTCTTTGTGCGTCTCTTGTTTTATACATGGCTTATGGGGGTGGAGGTTTTGCTGGGAAGGGGTTTGCAGGCACTTGAAGAGGACCTTAGTGAGAACAGCTGGAGCAGGGCTGGAGACCATTCTCGTTGCACGCTGTGCACTTCAGGGCTTTGAAAGAGTCGGTGAAGCAGTTGCGGAACACAGACATTTTGCTGCCATGGCACATAGGGCACGGGACAAAGGCAAATCCCCCACACGTCTGGCATGTGTTGGGGTGCTGAACCCTCTACCATCAGACAGAGAAACAGAGAGAAGAATGTGAGTGCATTTGAATGAAATACCTGACCCGTGTGCATGTTCTCTTGGAGATACAATCTGAGTGATGCTTTATTTATTTAATAAAATAAGACAAATGCAAGCTTGACTTAATCTATTATTTTGGGCTGTTCTGCACACTGGTTTTATAAATGCACAATAATATAAATGAACTTTTATTTTGTTTTATTTTGAAAGCATTTGCAATTATTGATGGAACCCAATCTCACAGAAAAATGTAACTATTTTACATAGTGGCGATTTCTTATGAATGTGTACAATGTCAGTGTCATACAAAAACGAACAATTTAAAAACGTAAGCGTGAAGGTCCACTCCTAAACGATATGAGATTGCATAAATTCATATGAGTTTGTGAAAATGTAGAATAGTTACAAATTTGCCTCGAGATTATGTTGAAATTGTTGACATTCACTATGTTTGAAAAGCCACTGTATAGCAAATTGTGCCTGCCAAATGCATAAATGTAATGTAAATAATATTAATCACTGATAAATAATGCATGTATGTCTGTGTAAAGAGCTATAATGAACTGTAATAATAAACCGTTCTTGTCACGTCTTGCTTCTGTTTCCATTTACAGAATAAACTATGATAATAAACCAGATTTGACTTTACTTGAGCATCTGGAACCAAAAGGTAAAAATATATATTTTTATGTAAACTTTTGGTTTATACTACACTTAAAAAATGTACGTTCTTTATTGACATTTATAGTTCCATGAAGAAACTTTAACATCCATGGAAGCTTTTCAATGCACAAAAAGTTATTTTGGTGGAAAAGGGTTCTTATTATTAAAATGTTCTTCACACTAAGAAAACAAGTTCACCCAAAATGGTTCTTCTTTGGCATTGCTGCAAAAAGCCCCTTATGAAACCTTTATTTTAGTGTAAAATATCAATATTTACCTCTATTTTGGTGAGGAGATCCTGAAGCTCCCCCAATTCATTCATTGCGAGTATTTTCTCTGCACCCTGAATGTGCAAAACATACGCAAATCATTATTAAGAGTTCAAGCATTAGCATAATGGCGTGAATTTTGAAACAGATGTGGCGTATGAGTGTGAACACTGACCCCTAGGTAGTGTCCATCAATGAAGACCACAGGCAGTGAGGGAGGTTCACCCACTCGCTTACAGCGTGTCTCCAGTTCCTTCCCATATTCATTGTCCAAAGCGATGTTCTTCTCTATGAACTTCACCCTGTGGTTCTGAAAGATCTTTCGGACCAGCTCGCATCGCTCAAATGTAGTCCTGACCACTCGAAAACTGGTGGTGTAGATTACAATTCGCCCGAACTCTAGAATCAGTTCTGGCTGAGAGGGCCAAAGAAAACATAGATGAGAGGGGCTCTCTTTCACAGTTTTCAATCTAATCATCATGACACTTCTCACTTGCTTTCAAGAGTAAGCATATTAATCTGCAACAAATCAGTTTAATATACTTCATTTTAAAAGTATGGTTTTAACTGTAATTGAGAAGCATAATGAATGTATTTTATACTTTCTAAGTCTGTACAAGGTTTGCAGCAGCTTTTGCAGGTAACATGAGGCAGCATCTATTGATTTTGTGAGTCACTCTTCTTGAGATTGACCTTTCTTAGAAGAACAGCTCTCATGAAGTGTGAAGGTGTTTTTCTTAGCAAAGAGCAAAAATAGACTCAACCTTCACACATTTTGAAGTGAGACTAGAGGATGGACTTTCTAATGCAACTGTAGCATTTAGTTACTACATTATGGTTTGGATGATGGGGTATTACAAGCAACTTATAAATGTTTCTAGTTGAGGAAAATTTTACTAATCCTCAAATTCCAGTAAGAACACAACTGCAAGCCAAGTGCAAATACTGTAGCATTGTAAGCTAGGCATTAGCATGAGTCAGCTGTTAAGATTAAAGTATGAAGTGCCAATAAATCTGCAGTAATGCAATTATTGTGCACTTATTGTCAGACTAATGATCCTCACCATCCTTATCTGACATCAAATAGCAGCTCATAAAAGGTTTATATACTTGCTATATTGACATACTGAAACATGCTGACAACGATGGTGATGGCTTTTTCTGTTAGGCCATCTGGGATAATCATGATACAGTGTTGTGGGAGCAGAAAATACAGATGTCGTTGCATTAGATAACAAATTATCAAACTAAAAGTGTCATCTCCAAAAAAATAAATAAAAATGAACTGTTCTCAGAACTGACATTTTTGCAGCTACCCTGCTAAAGGGTAATGGTGATTACATTGAGAGAACTTTGACTAACGTTCTGGAACTAACATTCTTTCAGTAGCGTTAATAGAACATTTGTTCCAAGTTATCTGGTCTTTTATAATGTTCTCTCAACGTTAGCACATACAAAATTATAATCATTCATGGAACGTTTTTCTGAAATGTTTCATTTGGATGTTTGTCTAATGATATTTCAAAGTTACTACTTGTTTCAAAACATTCATCAGTAACATTCCCATAATTTTTGCAAAATAATAAAATTGTATATTCCTGTAACGTTTGTATAATCAAGATAATCTTAAAGGGTTAGTTTACCCAAAAATGAAAATTCTGTAATGAAAACCTCGCCCACATGTTGTTCCAAACCCATAAGACCTTTGTTCATCTTTGGAAAACAAATTAAGATATTTTTCTGACCCTCCCATAGTCAGCAATGCAACTGAAATGTTCCCAGACCCAGAAACGTTAAGGCCATGTGACATCAGTGGTTCAACTGTAATTTTACGAAGCTATGAGAATATTTTTGTGCAAAGAAAAGAAAAATAACGACTTTATTCAGCAGTTCTTCTCCTCCTCGTCCCGTCCTCCGCCATTATCGAGAGTAACTTACCACGACACACGTGCGTGCTTTCCTCTGCTCGTAAACAAGGCACAGCGCATGCATTTTCTACATCAGCAGCAGCACGCATATGCATCATGGTACTCTCGATAATGGCGGAGAACAGGCCGAGAATTGATGAATAAAGTACGCAAAGAAAATACATTTTTCTTTGCGCACAAAAAGTATTCTTGTACACTCCAAAAAATGCTGGGTTAAGTTCAACCCAGTGCTGGGTAAAATAGGGACAAACCCAGCAATTGGGCTGTTTTGACCCAGCAATTGGGCAGTTTGTCCCTATTTTACCCAGCACTGGGTTGAATTTAACCCAGCATTTTTTAGATGTCACATTGGCTATTTTAATACGTTTCTGGGCCTGAGAACATTTCAGTTGCGTTGCTGTCTGTGCAGGGTCAGAAAGCTCTTGGATTTCATCAAAAACATCTTAATTTGTTTCATAGATGAACGAAGGTTTTACGGGTGAGCAATTCATTTTGGGTGAACTAACCCTTTAAAACATTTTTTTTTTAAATGACTTTTTTAAATGTTCCGAGAACATCAGAAATAATATTTTCACAACTTAATGGATACATTAACAAAACGTTTCTTTGTTTGCTGTGAAGAAACTTTGCATTTGCAAGTTTTGTGAGTGAACGCAAAAGCATCGAAATATAATTATTCTTTCTGTCTCAGTCTCCTTGCCCCTTATGGGCTCCGTAGTTGTTTGATAGACGTCATGTATTACATTATTTAAATAATGACCTTATATGTAGTAGTTTTTATTGGTTCGTCTAATCCCCTATTTACCCTCTGTTAAAAAAGATATAGAATTACATCTGATATCAGACAAAAGCAGTCAGCAACTTTTTCAATGCTCAACTACAAAGCAGAGGTCCTGAGAATACATTAAGATGATTAGTTTAGCCAAAACACTTAAAGAAATGCATCATTAATCTTTAATCGTACAGTGATCTTGCTCAGCGGGACAGCTCGTTTGTCTGGCCAAAGCCTGAGAGAAGACAACATGTTCTGTAACCAATAGCGGCTGAGGAAAGAGGCTCCGACCCTGTTAAGGACACAGAGCTTCCGAGCAGCTGTCAATATTAAAGAAAGTCTGATAATATTAATGTCAGTTTTCATCAGAGCTAATGTGCGCTGACATCCACTGTCAAGATTTTAGATGGAAAAACTGACCCTCAAAGACTTACCCCATTGTTTTTAGCCAAGTTATCAAAGAGTATTTGGCCAGCACTAACTTTGTGCTTGACTCCCCGAACCGTCCCATTTTTGCTGAGGATATTCACTCGTTTGGTACTCAACACTTTGTCTCTTCCTCCTGCAAACATCAGCAAGTCATCAGGCTCACTTCCACTGTCATCCAACTCCGACCCCAAGAATCCACACAGGTGTCCGTTCGCCTCCCCGCTGGTGGATGGAGTGCTGGCCCGGTCCGCCTCGGAGCTGCTGGTGCAGTCTGAATCCAGGGAATCCGATGGCCCTTCATCCTTAAACATCTCTTTCAAAACCCGCCCGCTGTTCCCTGAGGCCACCCGGAATCTCACCCTCTTCTGCCTCTTTCCATCCTCCGGTGTCAACAAGGCCTCCTCCATTGCGTCGGCTTACATGGTCCACAAAGAAAAGGTGATTTTAATCCCTCAGCTTCATTGGTGGATGGAAATATTTAGCCCCGGTTTTGCTCCATGATTCCCCTGGAGCCCAGGCACATCGAACAGACCCGGAAAGAGGTTGATCTGTGAGTTAGCATCAGCCTCACCTCCAGTGTTCCTGTACATGTTAATAATGCATGTGGCCTTGCCATGGTTACTGAGAAAACCGACCATGAAGAAACTGATAGTCTGTTTAATAATTCATCATGCCATAGATTTTTTTCTGTGAATAGCCTTGACTCATAGACAGAAAGTTTGTAAACTAAGTTCTCGGGTTTAAAAAAAAAAGGCATTTCTGTCATCATTCACATCACATTCTCATTTTCCAAAACTGTATGAATGAAACATTATTGGCTTTCATTGTATGGACAAATAATACACAAAAAGTTCTACGGGGTTAGTAAAAAACTTTTTTTTTTGTGAACTCCCCTTCAACATTAGTTTCGTTATGTTAGTTAGCTGAGACAGTATTTTACATGCATTTGAGAAGGACATTGATTTGCCCTATAGAGCAGCTAGAAGGTCTGGTAAATCTTTTATGATTGCTTGTCAGTAAGATGGAGAGACTTTTTCTATTTAATTAGCTACTATGGTTCTCAATGCATCTTAGAACTTCTTAATGCACTGCAGTTTCAAGCCACTTAGAAGATTGCGCTAGGTCTGCATGCATTCACCTGCTGTGCTTGAGCATGAGGGGAAATGGAGCTCTTCTGTCATTGGCTGGTGTTTGCACCCATCTGCCCTCCAGTGGGGCTGCAGGAAGCACTGCAGCTGCTGTTACTACAATGGCACTGCAGAAGTGGACTGAGCCATATTGCGTGCTGGCGAGCTCAATAGGCCAATACTCACATCTTGCATCACAGTAGATGGAAATGGAATACATTATGCATTAACTGAAACAAAGCCATTTATAGGCATGTTGTCACTTTCTGTTCATACAGTCTGTACAAGAGAAAGGGTCTTTTTTAAATGAGCATTTTTACAGAAAACAAAAATGACATATATTTCCCCTTTACAAAGATTTTGAAATATTTGTTTATGTTAATGTTTTGTGGGTTTTTGTTCGTGTTTGTTAGCTATGAATTCATATTTGTTAGTGTGTGCTGACAAAATTAATTCATTCATTTATTTTACTTGCCACAAATGTCTGGGGTTGTTAAGATTTTTATAAGTCTCGTATTCTCACCAGGGTTGTATTTATTTTATAATACAGTAAAAAATATTATGAAATATTATTACAATTTAAAATAACTGTTTTCTATTTTAATATATTTTATAATTTAATTTATTCCTGTGATGGCAAAGCTGATTTTTCAGCATCATTACTCCAGTCTTCGGTGTCACAAGATCCTTCAGAAATCATTCTAATATGCTGATTCTAATTGAAATACTTGAAATTCAAATGCTGTCACTTTTAATTAATTTAATGCTAAAGAATTATTTAAAATAAATAAATAAAACTCTTACTGAACCCAGACGTTTGAACAGTAGTTATAAATTATACTACTAAATTATAGTATTATAACACTAAATTATAGGTGATGTATAAGGCTACTTCAAAGACAAAACATCCCACCCAAACTTCCTCTTTCATCATGAAATACAACAACACAGGAAAAACTGCACTCATCAACTGTCATGGATCTTAAGTGCTGATTACAGTTTTTAATGCGGTATTCTTTCTGAAGCATCACTAACACAAAATGACAAAAAGTTTCATTACAAAATTTTGGCAGACAAACAAATCTCTGGTCATAGCCTCTTTTGCCCTCTCATTTATCATGCTGATCTGTCGGTTCTTCTCTCAGCCCCTCCCCTAAAGGAGTTATCTGAGTTACACACACAGTCACATCAGATGCTCTTTGCATTTCAAACAGTATCATGAGAAGAACCAAACGGTTTAACACAAAGACTCAGCTTAATCATCCAGTGAGTCACTGCCTGCATATGCATCCAGTGATTTGCGGGAGCCTGATGAATATTGGACTCCATTTCACTTTGAAGTTCAACAAATCATCCGTTTCCTGCCACATGCCAATATACCAGTCTATTTAATTCCAGGGCTTTTTCAATTTCCTCAAAATCACATGACCTGGAGAGCTCATCTAAAGCAGCTCTGCCAGTGATCATTTAAATCCACCCTCATAAATGCAATAGTGCGTCTCTATCATTTCCAGTGCAGGGTTTTTAAATCACACCCCTGCTTCTCTGTAAAGTCTGGCTCTCAGGCAGGTCTTTCACTAAATGATGGCACGTCAGAGCTTGTGATTGTCAGTGTCAGTGATCAGTGCTCAAGGCTGATCGTGTCTATTCTTAATGTTCCTGGATCAACATCCTTGTTGGCATGAAACAACAACGCTAATGAACCAGTCAGGCTGGTTATGGTTAGCATTCAGGTTTGACATAAGATTATTTGATAGACTGACATAAGAACAAATACTTGACAAAATCATTTAGTTTCTAGTAAGGTGTTTTCGTTTCAGGTTCTTCTAGAATCATTTGAAAGAAAACCTGCTTTTATTTCATGTATTAATCTTTTTAATTGTTTGAGAGTGTGGAAACGTTCATTTTGAGTTTTTACCTTTTTTCAGTTTTCCTCTACAATATCGAAGTGTTCAAATCAAGGAAGTTTCACTTCGCACATTTTCTAAAAATGTCAAATTTGTCTGTTAATTGGTAATTATATGTACAATTTCTTAAATTCGGGTTTTATAATGATCTCTGTTTTTGGCACTGCTGTCATCACCATCAAACCAAGCATTTTGGAGAGTAATAATCTCCAAGAAAGCATATTTAAGCATGATTTATAAATATTAAGTCAAGGATCATCAGGAGTCATGGAGATGATTGACCCAACCATCCCATCATATAAAGAACAATGCAGATTAATATTATTCCATGTTGTTTACAGTGACTTAAGGAATTAATTTGGCTTAAATCCCATGATTAAATGGAGTATTTCAGGTGATTTATACATATGGTTCAATGAACTAAATAAATGAACTTCAGAGCTTAACAGTGAAATTCATTACCTGTGGCTCGGCACTTTATAAGAGGATTATGGAGAATCGTATGACTGATAAAGAAGTGGTAAATATGGTTTAATATTGCTTGTGTAATTGAAAAGGTGTTCTCAGGCAATTCAAAATGCGAGGGCCTCACTGATAGTCCTACTCCAGCAGGGGGCAGAGTCTGATCTTACTGATCAATGAATTGCACCAATCTACAGATCAGGTTGTTTCCTCTTTTAAAAGTGCACTTTTTTTCTCATAAAACGTTTTTGCACATAAAGAAATCCATAATACTTTGTAAAAATGCATTTATAATCATGTAAACTCACATAAAATGGAACATCCATTTATATAGTCTAATAAACTGGTTTAGTTAATATGATGCATGGTTGATTCAATACTACATAGCATCAACATTATTTAAGTCAAAAATATTATTTAACATAACTGAATCAACCTAAATACCTTAATTTATACCAACAAAACTACGTTTTCATTTTTTTTATTCGGTAGAAATAGCTCTACACTCTAAGAAATGCTGGGTTAAATATAACCCAGCGCTGGGTTAAAAAGGGACAAACCCAGCTATTGGGTTGTTTTGACCCAGCGGTTGGGTTATATTTAACCCAGAACTTTTTAGAGTGTAGTAATTTGCAGGTTACCACTTTTTTTAAATACAGGTATTCAGTTTAAGTCAGTAATATTGTCCAGGACATAAGCAATTTGATGACTGTACATTTATTATATAAAATATATTTAATTATTTGCTTTATTTTATCCAGACAATCTCTTTAGGGCCCATAAATGTCCCTGTGCATTATATCTATGTTCAAACAAACTGAGTTTATGAGCAAAATAAACATGCAGGGTGTCTACGCTTTAATTAGATTCCTCAGTCAATATCTGCTAAGCTCACTGTCTTTTTTACCCATGCTTTAGTATCCCAGAATCCTCAGCTATTGTTAGTAGATCCATCAATTCTAAGGGGCCTTTCTGATCGTATCGGTTGATAGGCTGCCAGCTCTGCACAGGACAGATGGTGCCATTCGACTGTTGACTGACAGGTGTTGCTGTTGATACTCTTCATGACCCTTTCTGTCATGTCTTTAGTCTTTAGACTGAAGCACAACCTTTTATTTGATTTAGTCCAGTCAATTTTGAACTCCTATTGATGTCACTGTTCAAACCTATATTGTCGTTCTCAGCACAAAAGAATCAACATGCTATTTATAAACATGGGCACTGTTGAATATTTCATGGTCCCAACCATTAATTTATACCAACAAAACTACGTTTTCATTTTTTTTATTCGGTAGAAATAGCTCTACACTCTAAGAAATGCTGGGTTAAATATAACCCAGCGCTGGGTTAAAAAGGGACAAACCCAGCTATTGGGTTGTTTTGACCCAGCGGTTGGGTTATATTTAACCCAGCACTTTTTAGAGTGTAGTAATTTGCAGGTTACCACTTTTTTTAAATACAGGTATTCAGTTTAAGTCAGTAATATTGTCCAGGACATAAGCAATTTGATGACTGTACATTTATTATATAAAATATATTTAATTATTTGCTTTATTTTATCCAGACAATCTCTTTAGGGTCCATAAATGTCCCTGTGCATTATATCTATGTTCAAACAAACAGAGTTTATGAGCAAAATAAACATGCAGGGTGTCTACGCTTTAATTAGATTCCTCAGTCAATATCTGCTAAGCCCACTGTCTTTTTTACCCATGCTTTAGTATCCCAGAATCCTCAGCTATTGTTAGTAGATCCATCAATTCTAAAGGGCCTTTCTGATCGTATCGGTTGATAGGCTGCCAGCCCTGCACAGGACAGATGGTGCCATTCGACTGTTGACTGACAGGTGTTGCTGTTGATACTCTTCATGACCCTTTCTGTCATGTCTTTAGTCTTTAGACTGAAGCACAACCTTTTATTTTATTTAGTCCAGTCAATTTTGAACTCCTATTGATCTCACTGTTCAAACCTATATTGTCGTTCTCAGCACAAAAGAATCAACATGCTATTTATAAACATGGGCACTGTTGAATATTTCATGGTCCCAACCACATGCAGTGAGTCTAATCTGTCAATAAGCGTAGATCACACTCATAGCCTGCAGTGAGTGCAGATCTTGTGTGGCCTGAGTGTTCTGATGGAGCGACTCATTTATCACAGAGATGCCCTCTGACCACTGCTATGAGCACAGAATATACTTGGCCCTCTTTAGTGGAGAGTGAGACGTCACTCTATGGATTTATAGCAAGAAGCATTGAAATTTTGTGCATGCAGGAGATATGAATGAGTCATGATGTTTTGATTCATTGATCAGTATTTTTTACTTTTTTTAATTGAATTACAAGTATATAAAAATATGACCACATATACAGTATATATAGTTATAACAATACATTAAAACAAAAGAACAAGCAGGCTGTAATGAAAGATTGTTTAAAAAAAAAAGTATGCAGTTAAAGGGTTAGTTCACCCAAAAATGAAAATTCTCATTAATTACTCACCCTCATGTCTATATAATATACAGATGCATCTCACTAAATTAGAATGTCGTGGAAAAGTTCATTTATTTCAGTAATTCAACTCAAATTGTGAAACTCGTGTATTAAATAATTTCAGTGCGCACAGACTGAAGTAGTTTAAGTCTTTGGTTCTTTTAATTGTGATGATTTTGGCTCACATTTAACAAAAACCCACCAATTCACTATCTCAACAAATTCGAATATGGTGACATGCCAATCAGCTAATCAACTCAAAACACCTGCAAATGGTCTCTCAGTTTGGTTCACTAGGCTACACAATCATGGGGAAGACTGCTGATCTGACAGTTGTCCAGAAGACAATCATTGACACCCTTCACAAGGAGGGTAAGCCACAAACATTCATTGCCAAAGAAGCTGGCTGTTCACAGAGTGCTGTATCCAAGCATGTTAACAGAAAGTATATATATATATATATATATATATATATATATATATGTGTGTGTGTGTGTTTGTTTGTTTGTTTGTTTACAAAAATAAGTAAATACATTGGTTAGGGGAATTAAAAAGTAACAAACATATTATTATTATTCTTTAAAATTTAGTTTTGGCATTTTTTGCCTTTATAGGACAAATCAGACCTGACAGGAAGTGAAGTGGGAGAGAGAGAGAGCGGCGGGATTGGGAAAGGTCCTCAGTCCGGATTTGAACTCGGGATGCCCGTTGCTGTTTATTGGCGCATGGCCTTCAAGTCTTTTGCTAATCAATATATATATATATATATATATATATATATATATATATAATTTACTATAAAATACTAAAAATCATGATTTATATTTATAGCCTACAAATAAATAAATAATGTGCATATGAACTAAACAGGATCCCACAACTGTCCGAGTGTTTAGCCTGAAGAAATGTCACTCCAAAATGAATATTCTGTTATCGTTTACTCAAAAAGGATGCAAAAGCATTACAAAAGTACATAAGTAATAAGAGTCGTCCATATGACTCCAAGACGTTTGAAGCCACACAATAAATGTATGTGAGGAAGTGCATAATGGCGGCCTATTCATTTTCAGGTGTAATATTAATTTAAAAAGAGAAATTTTGAAATGGGAAGTTGCATTTGTTTTATTTTATGTAATTTATATAAATGTACAGTGTTAATACACATTTTAGATAGGCTATATATTATATGCAGCGTTTATGCCAAATGTTTGTCTGATCAGCACAGATGGAGGGTGGGAACAAGGTTGGACGTTCATGCACAACTGTCCGAGTGTTTAGCCTGAAGAAATGTCACTCCAAAATGAATATTCTGTTATCGTTTACTCAAAAAGGATGCAAAAGCATTACAAAAGTACATAAGTAATAAGAGTCGTCCATATGACTCCAAGACGTTTGAAGCCACACAATAAATGTATGTGAGGAAGTGCATAATGGCGGCCTATTCATTTTCAGGTGTAATATTAATTTAAAAAGAGAAATTTTGAAATGGGAAGTTGCATTTGTTTTATTTGATGTAATTTATATAAATGTACAGTGTTAATACACATTTTAGATAGGCTATATATTATATGCAGCGTTTATGCCAAATGTTTGTCTGATCAGCACAGATGGAGGGTGGGAACAAGGTTGGACGTTCATCTGTGTTGATACAGAATTCATATAAAAAGCTTGATCTATTTTTATCTGTCTGTGAATGAGAGAGCGCGTGTCTGTGTGTATATTGAGAGGATGAGTCATTATTTCGACTGATATGTGCTCAAACATAAAACCGCCCTGCACATAATCAAAGAGGCAGGCATCTTGTCACTGTTGCTAGGCAACCTCAGGAGCAATAGCCCAAAACCCCTGTGCAGGCGGGTGGATGCGACTAGATTGAGAAAACCCCCAAATAGCTTTGGAAATAAGACGTGTTATAATTTGTGGCTTGCAATTTCATAGATATTATATTATCAGTAGCCTACAATACAATGAAAGATATGCAAAATTGATGTGTGCCTCAGGCTTTTAGGCAGTTACATAATAAAGGTGGAAAATACGCCAATATGTTTATGAACAACTCACTGTTGCTAGGCAACCTCAGGAGCAATAGCCCAAAACCCCTGTGCAGGCGGGTGGATGCCGACTAGATTGAGAAAACCCCCAAATAGCTTTGGAAATAAGACGTGTTATAATTTGTGGCTTGCAATTTCATAGATCTTATATTATCAGTAGCCTACAATACAATGAAAGATATGCAAAATGGATGTGTGCCTCAGGCTTTTAGGCAGTTACATAATAAAGGTGGAAAATACGCCAATATGTTTATGAACAAATGTAATGGTAATTATATGAGTGATGTTCTTTGTTTGTTAATTTAATTGTATCCATTTGTCTAATTATAATAACATCAATAATACTACTAGCAGTTGGCCTGAAGAAGAGGAAGAAGGTGAATCAGGAATGGAGAATTCCGTCCATCAACATGTGGCTTGTTGAGAGCAAACCCTCAGCATATCAGCAAAGCCATAATGTTTTCCGGCTGAGAGGCAATTGCAGAGTCGTGATTGCTTCAGGGCCTAAAATAAAGAAATAGTGGGCTGTCATTTGTCTCAGCAATCCCCTTCGAAACAATGAGAGTAACTGCAGCGAGGGAATCTCCAGCAGAACTGGGGGAAAATATTTTGGTTTAGTTTTTATTTAGCATAGTGTAAATCATACTTTGTATATCTTGGGACCTGGTGTTATTTGGATAAGAAATTGATGTTTTTTCAGAGTGTGAATTATCAGTCTTAAGGCGATATATTGCGACTAGACCCCCCTCTGCGCTCTTAGTTGGTATGATCCAATTTGTGAAGCGGCAGAGCTCGCTCACATTCAGTGTTTCAACCGCTTATCGATTCTTGCGCGTGCTGGGGAGATTCGGCGTTCAGCTTCGCGCGCTGATGCTGGGGCGTGCTATTGAGCGGCGAACTGTCGGTGTTCATCAACAACAACAACAACATGAATCCTAACACTAAATAAATGGTTACCGGTCACGGGAGTCGGGGAAAGCTACTTTGGTGACGGTCACCGGCGCTTAAAATCCCTAGACGGGGGAAGAGAGAAACGCGACGCGGAGTTGTATGCGTTCTGTTGACAGGTGGACCGATGCCGCCCGTTCAGAGAACTATGTCGGATCTCCGGACCCGAGCTGAAGGTAAGACACGCGGATCTTTGTCGGTCTGTACCTGTTATCTTGAGTTTCGTGACGTGCACAATCTTTCTCGTGCTCGACAACTGTTGCGAGAGCACTTTAAGCAGATTGCGTTGAGCTTCATTGCGTGATTCCAGCTTGCAAATAAGTTGTTTCAACCATTGCTTTCAAAGACTGTGGGCAGGACTTGATATTTATATGTGGGTATTTGTAAAGGTGAGATGCAGAATGATCCCATAGGACATTTGCTCATATAGTTAATTTCATATTAGGACCGTCATCAGCTTTCATTATTTATTCACGTATGGTACGTATTTATTGACTTCTTCCCCCTCCTTGTAAGTGAAAGCTGAAGGTGTGTGTGTGTAGTTATGAAGTGTGTAATTTATTATATTATGTAACTTTTTTTATTATTTTGTGTTTTATTTGGTCATAAGAAGTAGGCCCGGTTTGTAACCAAACACTGCTGTGTTTCCATGTCAAGTTAGTTTTTGGTTATATGAACATAATTGACAAATAAATGTCAGTAGCTCATATGCCTTTAAATAACTACAGGTGGTGGTGGTGGATTGAATTTGGATTCTTCTCAATGTTTCGAGTCTTTTGGGTCCTCAACTAAAAAGATTCTTTCCGGTGATTCGATGCTTTTGATTCTCTCGTGACTCTTTCTGCAGGTTACGAACTGATTTGTATAATGATCTGTATAATAATCTCTGTATAGATCAGTAGATGGAGTTAACGCATGCTTTTGTGTATTGTAATTGAATCACTGAATCATTCACTCAACCGATTCTTTATAAAGAATGTTCACAAGCAACATGTAAAATGTCATGCATACAAATGTACTGAATCTAACTCCAGAATTAGTGTTTATGCATCTCTACAAATGACTAAAACAAATATTTTCCCTCCATTTTGACAAATGTTATTTATATTTTTATGTAGCTATATACGAAATACATCCATTATAAAATTCGCGTTGTATGTAGCTCCGAGTCTCGTTCAGATACAAAACACCGTTCATTCAGGGGCGTGTTCGTTCAGGAGCTCCAACCAATGAAATGTACATTCACAGTTTGCGCTCGAATGCTATTGGTTCGTGTTTTAATCCGCCTTTCAGGCAGGACATTGGTCTCGCACTTCGAAAGGGAAAGACTGAAGTGAACGGAATATGAATCGGCATCAGCAAGTTGCTTGCTCCGATGTGCTTCACCTGCAGTATTTGGGTATGGTGGGGACTTTCTTTCATATATTTGTTTAATTTGTTTTTTGATGTGCATAGATGTGTAAGGGCGTCTGCTCCGAGTTGGATATGGATATTGATCAGACTTGCTCTCTGTCTCTCATGTTTGTCTGTCTGCATCCTGGATAAAATGTCATGCTTCCAGTGACCTTCCTTGTTAAGAATCAGACTGTTTGCATGTATTTGAGTTTGATTTGCAGTCAAAAGGCTGACCAGAAATAGTGTTGACTGACTGAAATATCAGCATTTGAACAATTTTGCTTCCTCGTGCCATTGACTTGTTGATACTGGAGGAAAATTAGGTTGGGAAAGAGTACATTACTCCAATGCAGCCTGCGATGCGTCATAGTCACTATAGTTTGAAGGAGATTAAATAGAGGCCATACATTTGACTTTAATAATTTAAGAGGCTCTAGCAAGGGCCGATTGCACTCTTTTCACAAGCACATGTGAAAATGCAGTCAGTAAGACAGTAACCAGCTCTGTCGGCCCAGAGCCCAGCTCTCAACTTGCTGTTTTTCAGTTGAAAAAGCATCTGGCTGGTTTTAACCTTGGTTTTGGAGCATGCCATGCCTCCTGCTGCCACATTTACCGTGTTTGAAAAGTATCCTGTTCGTCAGTGCAAGCACTTCCCAGCACTGAGCAATCAATAATCCTGCATGTCCGATCAGGCCCATGACCTACACTGTACCAGTTTGAATGAAAGCAAGAAACCTATTTTGAAATGCATTATTTATTGCTGCTTGTGCCGGTTTTACTTTATCCACAGACCTTGGTGTGCGGCACAATGTGTTGTCTTTTTGTAATCACTGCAGTGCATCAGGCTGGCTCGTGGCGGGGCAGGGCGGGACCTTGGCAGAGTGTCAGCCTAATCCACTCGCACCCTGTCTAACAACTCCCAGCTTCACCCTACCACCTACTCCATCTTCAAATCCTCCTCAGTCCCCATGTGTCTCTTTGCTTTGAGTACGTCAGAGCGCTAGCCAGGCCAGGCTGGGGTGGTTGCCAAAGAAGCCTTATCTGTGTGGCGGTTGGTAAACGGAGGTGGCACGGTTCTCAGTTTGGATGCAAATATCACAGTGTGAAGCCCACACTGATGGGAGTGGGCAGGCCTGCTGGAGACCTCAGGGGGGAAAAAAACGTTTTTTTTTTTTTTTTGGCTGGACCTTATCAGATAACTTTATGGTCCAACCCACAACCTAGCCAGTATCTGCAATGCAGCTGTAAACCCCCCCCCCCCCCCTTTTTTTTTCTTCTAGCTATGCAAGGTAGGTTTTTCTTAAAGGGGTCATATGATGCGATTTCAATTTTCCCTTTCTCTTTGGAGTGTTACAAGCTCTTGGTGCATAAAGAAGATCTGTAAAGTTGCAAAGATTAAAGTCTGAAATCTAAAGAGATATTCTTTATAAAAGTTAAGAGTCAACCACACCAACCTAAAACGGCTTGTTCTAACACGCCCCCACATGTCTACGTCACTGTGGGAAGATTTGCATAATGCCGCCCAAATGTTCAGGCAAAGAAAGAAGGCGTAACTTTTATTCTCGCTGTAGTATTGTTGCCGCCGCCACCATGTCGTGAAGGCACTGTGTGATTCGTTGTGAAAGCGAAACTACTTTGTTTGGCCTTCCAAAAGAGAACGATATTCGCTTCGTAATGCCTAGAGCCTAGAGCTGATCCGTGCTGATTGCTGAGGAAATACAACAACTTCGCGCTGTGGATCGCCGGATCGGCTTTCACCGTGGACGAAGCAGAGTCCAGCCCGGGGTCACATGTGGTTGTAGAGGAGAAACAATAATGTGCAGTATGTGGAAAATGTTTTTTTTTTTTTACCTTAAACCGCATAAACACATTTCATTACACCAAATACACAAAATAATGTTATTTTTAGCAACATCATATGACCCCTTTAAAGGTGAAGTATGTAGCTAATTTCTTTGCCTCTATTTAACACCAAATGCTTTTGGCAAAACTATGACTGCTTTCATGGAGAAGTTTCCAGAACAATCCCCTGATCTTCAGTTGATTGAACAAACAGATAGCCCTGGCTGTGACTCGGGCCATTAGTTCAGCTAAAGTTATGTCTTGCTGTTTTAACTAGTGGTACATATATATTAAAATCCTTCTCCGATACTGATGGGCTTATCATTATTTAAATTTTATCACAGGTAAAAGGCCAATTTTTAAACTTAAATGAAAAATGATTAATTTAAAATGCTTAAAGCGGACTAAAAGGCTGCGTGTCCACCAAAGCATTTTTTTCCTGAGGCTGGCGTATTTTTTTTTTTAATTGTTCTAAATGGGAGCGCCGCGTTTTATAAAACGGCAGGAGCGTGCCAAGCACTGAGCGTCTTTTTCGTGCTGTCGACACCGAGAATTGAAGAATGTTCAACTTTGGGTAAAACGCTGCGCTCATCACTGTCACTTTTCAGTCAGCTAACCAATCACAGTGGAGGAGGGGTGGGACTAATAACGACTAATATCACACCCTACTTGTACTGCGGCTGAACAACAAAGGAGAAGTTAATATCGCTTGTCTCCGTGTATTTACGTCTTTACTATATGGAATTACTGGACTACCATAATATTATGAAAAATAATGCTTGTAGAAACATTTCATTCATTATGCATCTGCCATTTACGTCAACAGATATTCCGTATCATAGCAACGACAGCATCTCAACGGGAAAAAAACACTGCGCTCACAACTGTGCGTTTTTAGCAGAGCGCCTGGCATTTTCAGCTCGCTAAAAACGCTTTGGTGGACACGCGGCCTTAGGCAACACAACATTAATATGAACAGTGTGAGACATAGATATTTTGCTACAATTATTTTTGTATTTTAGTGTTTTTGAAGATTTAACTTTTGAATATCCAATACCAGGGGTGTGGACCCGAGACTTGACTCGGACTCGAGTCCCAAATTTAATGACTTGCGACTCGACATAATTAAAGAAGACTTTAGACTCAACTTAGACTTTGACAGCAATGACTCGAGACTTGACATGAGCCCTGTGACTCGTAAAGACTTTATGATCAGATCAGAGTCGTTATTACTCTAGACACGTCCCTGCGTGCTTGCACTTGACTGGCAAAAAGCTAGAGACTGCGTTCAGGGAGCGCTGGATATACAGTATATGCTAGTATAAATTAATGGAGTAATAGCATAACTTACGACAAAAGAACCGAGATAAGAAAAAAAAAAGACACGATTCGTATATAGCTATCTCCGCTCGTGAAAAGTGCTGCCCTGCCCGTTTGATTGCTGCCCAGCAGGGACGCAGACATGAGTTAGGTGCAACATGAGTGATGGATCCGCATCCCGTCACGACCCTCGCGCACTGCCAACTCCATGTGCTGTAATTTTCATTTTTATTTGTAATAAACCCCTCTCTGAGACTTTTTTTTTTTTTTTTCAGATCTCCCCTGTTTTTTTTCAATCAGTTAAATATTTTAATTTTTTGTGCATTTTTTTTTTTTTAAACCTCCATTAAGTTTAAAGTTAATCCATAATCGAGATTTAAATCTGAGTTTACATTTATGGTGCAACTGGATTAAAGTTAATCCTAAATAGGTTATATCCTAACTTAAATCCAGGATCAAAATGATGGGTTAAAATGTAAACCTGCTTATTTTTAAAGGTTTAAAGTTTGGTGCAACAGAATTATTAGATAAACCATGATTTAATTTAGATTTAAAATTAATCAATGCAAACTATTTAGCTATAATTTCATTTGAAAACAAAAATGCACATTAGGCCTAATGACTGAAGTGGTCAAGCGACAATAGGCCTAGTGATTTAAAATATAATTTGAAGCGTGTTTCTTTCACAAAATGAGCATTGAATATATAACTATAAAATATACTTTTTATATATACTATATTTTTCTCCCTCTTCACCAGGCACTCATGTCACTTTCATTTCTTTCAGGATAAATAAATGAATTCACGTGATGTAAATCAGTCTGTAGGCCTAAAATTTTGTCTTTGTTGCTCTTAGTTATAAAGGATGGTAGCACAGCATTTTTGAATGATTGTCTTCATGAGTTTGTCTGCATCCAAATTGCATGTTTCCTCTCACTTGTAAAGTACGGTAGCAGTTATTTCTTCAAGTTCTTTCAAAGCAGTTCTTTCTGCGTTTCCGCTCACATGTTTTTAAATCTATTTCATTGAGGTTCCAAATAATGGCTCATTGGCTTAGATATAACACCAGAAGCATATATTCTTAAGCACACATGCAAAGTATGTTGCAGCTGTATTTCTATGAAATTCTGTTGTTTTAGCTATTCTGTTACTAATAAAATCTTCTTTTTTTCACTGCTTGCCCTATTTTGGCACAATCCCTAAACTGAACTTGAGTAGTTTTACTAAGGGCACCCATCTCACATGAAATTGAACTATGCCAAACATATTCTACCTACCTTCCTGATATAAATTGCTATACATTTGATATGGTAATTAATTCTGAGACACTAATTTGGGCAAAGAGCACTAATGACTTGTTTAAGACTTGAAGCTAAAAGTTGAGGACTTGCAACTCGACTTGGACTTGCCGGTCTTGACTTGGGACTTGTCTGTCTTGACTCTGGACTTGACTCGAAAATTGAATGCAAAGACTCGAGACTTGTGACTTGCAAAACCACGACTTGGTCACACCTCTGTCCAATACTGACCGATAAATTAAAAAAATCTTGAATATGTTGAATGATATCCTGTATGGTAAATTGTGCGTGCCTAATTTTAACATGGAATGAATTACACACTTTACCTTTAATATTGGACATAGACCTTAGTCAGGATAGATGCTGTACTGAATTTAACGCAGATGAAAATGAGGCTGTGAGGGATAGACAGACTTGTCTTTACAATGGTACAGTACACACTACATAAAGGTCCTAGATCACATAATTCTCAACTTTAATGACTGACAGTTTTTATTTTTTAAAAGATTACCAATTAGCAATTACCATGTTGTCCAACCACAGTATTTCTATCCCTTACGGTCTCGTTTTAATTGTCTAAAATTTAAACATTGGACTTGCTTGACTAAGTATTGTCTTGAGATTCTACAATTGGATTTGCTTTTTTTGGGACACTGAGTACTGGGAGTATTTGTACTTGAAGCAGGATCATCAGTGTGAAACAAATCTGAACAGTTTTGACAAAACGAAAATACCTGCCATTACCCTGTGTTTACTGTTGTAGACCTCTGTTGTGTGTGTGTGTGAGAGAAAGTTTGGGTCCAGACACACTGTTTTCTCTGTGTTTTATTGCAGTAGTAATGCAGAGTAGTGTTAAATCAACTGTCTAGTGCAGTGTTTCCCAACCTTTTTTTAACCGCGGCACCCTTTTGGAAATTAACAAATTTGTGGCACCCTACAAAATTAATTTTGTCACCATACTTGAATTTCTAACTTCGATATGATACTTTGAAAAGTATAGATAATTGCGGTACAGCAGGGAAGAACTGCAGAATATAATGTCATACAGATATTTTTAATATTATAAAATGTTTTGTCCATCAATGGGGGGCAATCAGTAGGCGAATTTCTAATGAAGAGACCAATTTACATGACAGGTTTTCATGTAGGCTTTTATTTATATGTAAACATAGTTTAATTCCCATTATAACTAGCTATCTCACAAATTTTTGCTCACTGTGTTTTTTTTATTTTACAGTGGGGTAATTTTGTTGCAGTAGCACAAGGTAGCTTGATTTCAAACTTTGAATTGAATAAAAAATGGCAAGTAAGCAGTCAGTGATAAAATAAGAACAAATAAACCAATTACTAATGATAGCACAAAAATAATGATACAAATGAAATAGCTTTTTTAGTTTTTCAGGTAGGTATAACAGTAGGGCTATTAAGAAATTATTTATTTATTTTATTTTTTTTACACCAATTATATCCAAATAATGTTTAAGTCCTAGAAAGCTATTATTATCAGAACATGTGAGCATAACATAGCGGTTAGCAGATCAATGTATGAGAGGGCAGCGTTACCAGAGTTGCCCATTTCCCACACCTTGTTACAGCACAGTAGGGCTATTGCAAACAGAAACAATACTGTACTACATCGATGTTTCCTGTCGGCTCGATTTTTGAGTGGACTTTGCTGTTCCGATGAGCATGAACGGTATACGAGTGGAGCCAAGGAGCGATCACGGCCCACGTCACAGAGCATCACACCACGTGAAAGTGAAACCTGAGGGGTGAACTAATTTTCGGCAGCCAGAATTTCGGTGCATCTCTAATTATTGGCATTATCAGAAATGGATATTGTGCAATAGATGCTTTTTGAACATTTTAGCAATTTAACAATCTTAAATAATTTTTTTTACATGGCACCCCTGCTCTCGACAGTCGGCACCCCGGTTGGGAAACACTGGTCTATTGTACTGAGAGTGTCATGTCTAACCTCCTGAATGTATCTTTCTCTGTCTCTCAGTGGAGCTACTAGTGCGATTCACAGTATTGTTATTGAACAACTACATTGACATACTCCTATACACACACACACACTCTTAACCTATTTAGATTATTAAAGCACCTGGGATTGTTCAGATGATGATTGACCTCACTTTATATGGAGGAGCAGCAGTCACTCATCCCACTCTTACAAAACAGTGAAGTGCATTTTAGGATCCAGTAGCCTTTTTAGCTACAGTAACCAGCACATTTCATTTTATACTGTTAAGCATCTTTCATTCAAATGTAATAACTGAAATTTTTTTTTTCTAATTTGAATGACCAGGTTTTTCATGACTTTTTTAGGGGTGCTCCGATTGATCGGCTACTGATCACTATCGGCCGATAATCGCTATGGGAAGTTTGATTGGCGTTCTCTGTAAAGGTCGATCTCAAAAAAACGATCTCAAGCTGATGACGCGTCTGCTGTGAGAGGTTTGCGAGCTGCATGCTGCACAGTTGACACTGAAATTGTCACTTGCACAATCGAGGCAGTGTCGCATTGTCACTAAAGTTTATAAATTGCGTTTCTTTTTAATTCTTGCCGGTGTTTAAACCATTCAGCACTCGCGTGCTCTCCTGGAGACTGAGCGCTCATGCACACTCGCAGCTCGCACACTCGCAGCTCACACACATAACGCCAGGTCCACACATACTTCGTTTGCAGTGCGTATGCTCTGCATGTTTTTTCCGCTCTCATGTTAACTGATTAAAGCATTCACTCTGCACGTGGTTGCGGTCCGGCAGTGCGTTCCAGTAGTGGTGCGTCTGCAGTAGTGCAGAGATCGTTTCCACACCGAGTTTGCTGTATGTGCTGCACGCGCTGAATTAAAGTGACAACACACAGGCTATGGATTTTTGGCTAGGTTTAAAGGGAAAGAGCACTTTTAGATAAACAAGGCTATAATAGATGACGCTCGTAGAGGTAGAAAAACAAAGTTCTTTATGAACCGCAGGATTGCTTGTAATAAAGATTTAAATGCAAAGGAAAAGGCAGTAGAGCTGACTGTTTCTGTCAATGGTAAATTTTAATGGTTGTGATAAGTAGTTTAAATGTTTTGCCACTTGCTTGAGCAACTTAAAGCTGCAGTCCGTAGCTTTTTTTTGGTTAAAAATTATCCAAAATCAATATTTGAGCAAGTATATAACCAGCCAGTGTTCGAAACTATCGCCTTACTTTAGCCAAGTTCACAATGGTTAGCTTATAATAATGTTTTCTAATTTTAGTGGTACGGGTAGGTTTTCGCGGGAAATTCAAGCATGCCGCTTCGTCATTACGTCACTTCTGTAAACATAAAGAAGTTGTCCGGCTACTAGGCTATCACATGTGAGGATCCTGCAGGTGGCCGATCGTTTATAGCCTTTTCTCACAGCAGCTGGAATAATTAAATAAATGTATCATTTTGATGGCGGATTGTAATCCAGAAAGGATTGTGTTTATGAAACACATGTGAATGAAATTAAATTATATTCCAGTTTTAAATGTGCTTCTGATTACAGACAGCCTGGGATTACACACAATTTGTATTTTAAAGACAACCAGTTCGAAGGGAGCGTAATTCGCTTTTTGGGTTAAAAGAATTTCTTAATATGAAATTCGAGTGGTATGACAATTGGACATTAGACTGTACAGAAGCTGAAATCTACTCTCTTATACACACTATACTCAGTCACACAATGCTGATGTTGTTAACATTAACAATTTGAGAATAAAGTATAACAATAATAATAATTTGCACGGTTTCATTTGATATGAGCTAATCAATCGTTAGATTAAATAACCATTGGTAGCACGATTTATTGTAATGCTTTTTTCCTCTGTTGGTCAGAACAAACGGGGCAGACTTGTTACTTACTTGTTCAGATGACAATATATGGTGAAAATGCTTATTTGAGTCATATATTCCAAGACGTAGGCTAGAATCTGTGAGTGCAAAGTACAATGTTCACACCGGTGCGGTGACAGACTGCCACACATACTCCTCAAAACATTAGATTCATGATGGACTTTCATTAGATGGACTGCATACGCACTTTGAACCGAGTATGTGTGAACCTGGTTTAAAAGGCCGCCTCACATATAGCTCACGAAATCAGGCTTGTGCTGTGTGTAAGCTATTGTGCAACAATTGCACGGTTGTCAAAACAAAAATGCAGTGCATGATCAAACATTTAGGCGAGATAAATATATATTTTAGAAAAATATCTAAAAAATTGCCCCATCCACCCCTCAAATTAAAAAAATACAGACAACAGACAGCAGAATGGGGTTTTTAGAGATTAAAGATGTCTATGAAGTATATGTATGCAATGAATATAAAACATTCCGTATTAACGCCTGTATAGCTGATGTGCACGAGCTGATAAACAACGCACGCTGAGTGGATTGAGAGCGCGGCGGCGCAGATGCGCGAGCTTGTCAAGTGAATATCCCTTTCTCACAGACATCACTGGAAAGTTTGTAGTTCGGTCGAATATGTCAAAAAGATGTAAGTAAAACAATGCACAAGTTACTTAATGGGAGGGAGGGAGAGAGAGAGAACGCGTGTGATCTTTATTGATGTTCGCTCACTTAGCACGTGTCATTTGGATTAAAACTAAATTGTAAATATAAGACAATTTATAGGGGCATTCACTATAAACGTCATTTATTTTCGCCCTTAAGCATACACGACTTTCTGGCGAAAGTGAAACTAACAGCCTGTGTGAAATGCGCTAGACTGTACTGTACTTGTCCCTCTCATTCTGCATCAGTACAAATACGTGCACGCGTTGCGCGTGTTTTGCTTGCTTCATGAGAGTTTCTGCAGTATATGAGTGGCTTTGGAAAATAAATCGCTGCACGTTTCAGATGAAAACAACGTGACTTCTATTTATGAAAATGTCACAGTTAGGAGATTTATAACGAGTGGTTCCCTGCATTTTTACAGCAAAGCGCGTGATTACAGTACTAAGCCGCTGTAATGGAGCAGCTCTAAATGCTATTAAATTAAATATGATGTAGGCTACCATAGAGAGAGGAAAAAAATTAACTGTGAAAGTAACAAAAACTTGTAAAATACATTTTAATGGGCATAATTAAGTGTGAAAATAACAGAAGGATATACAGTCAAACCAAAAATGATTCAGAGACCAGATATAATTTGATATTTTTTACTAGTGGGTGTAGGACACTATAGTTCGTTTATGTAAAGTGAGGATAGCAAAATAAACTATATACCCAAAAATTCTTCATACAGTGGACTACCAGTAATATTGATACAAATTTGGGACCAAAATTATTCAGACCGAGTCTGGGAAAAAATTGAAGTTCAGGTTTGCATGAACCTGGTTGACAGCATGCCCAGGAGAATATATGCTGTCATTAAGGCTAAGGGTCACCCGACAAAAGTATTGATAGTTGTGTAAATATTGACGGCTGTATGAATAATTTTCGGTTTATTGTAATCCATTACGTACCTTTCTATTAAAGTTATCTGACATTATCAAGCTGAATTTGTTCTGACACAGTTTAACTCTGAGTTCTTGTCATATTTTGTTACCATTTTCTAAACTATAGTGAATAAACTGTGATAATGTGAGAAATGTTGAAGGTGTCTGAATAAATTTTGGTTTGACTATCTATTTGATAAATGAAGTTAACCAACTAACATTTATACATACTCTTTTGGTTTCTGTAGCCAATATTTAAAAAAATTTACAAATGCATTGAAAATATTGGTATCGGTACTCTGTATCGGCAAGTACCAAAACTAAAAGTATCGGTATCGAGCGAGTACTGGAAAAAGTGGTATCGGTGCATCCCTATTAATATATTTTAAAATGTTATTTATTTCTGTGATGGCAAAGCTGAATTTTCAACAGCCATTATTCCAGTTTTCAGTGTCTCATGATCCTTCATTCTAATATGCTAATTTAGTGCTCAAGTAACATGTCTTGTTCAAGCGGCAACCTCCTGCTCTCTCTCGTGAAGCCAACACGGAAGTGACTTAAACTGTAGTTCGTCAACTGGCCGCTAGAGGCTGGCTGCAAAAGGGAGTCAATCCCATAGATTCCCCATGTTAAAATGCCCAACTTTACAGCAGAAAAAAACTTGTTTACAGCCTGTGAACACAGCCCTTCATGACAACTGTGAGAGGGGTGAATTTTTTTTTATAACTCATCTGTTTAAATTATATTAAGCCTTAAAGTTTGCATAATTAAGGGCGCGGCCACTTGAGTGACGGGTGGATTGCAGCTGCCATCACCACCGTCGAGCTAGGTGGGCGTGGTTTCAGCAACCAACTCCCGCCTCTTTACCCATTTTCGATTATCCGGGAGTGATGTGCGGTGACGCGCTGCCAAGATGACCTCCGCCCACTTTGAGCTTCAAAAACGCTCTTCGGAAACCTACGGGTGATGTCACGGACACTACGTCCATGTTTTATACAGTCTATGGTCTTGTTGTTATCAATGTTTATTTTGCTTAATACATCTTGTTAATATTTTTGTTGAAACTGACACATTTTTTCAGGATTCTTTGTTGAATAGAGAGTTCAAAAGAACAGCATTTAAAATGCGTACTAAAATGTATAAACAAAATAATAAGTAACTTACTGATTCCAAACTTTTAAACAGTAGTATATTTATTTTATATTGTCTATACAATGAAGTATTTGTTATTGATTTGGACCCCACTGATTGTCATTGTATGAGCAAAAACAGTTGAAACATAAAAAAATATATTTGAATATTTATTTATTTGACATTTTGTTGTGCTGATTTTGTGGTAAATTATGTGGGATGGATTTAAATGTGGTAAACCCACATATTGGCAACTGAAAGCATAATCAAATTGGCTGAAATATTTATTAAATAAATTTGTTATTGGGAATGTATTATAAGTACTGATTATTTACTTAAATTTGGGGTGTTCAAATTATGATAATAGTAATCATAATAATGGCTAAGAGTGGAAGAGTTAGTTGGGATTGTGTTTGTCTGTGTGCGCTCAGAGTCCAGCCTATTGTTGTTGTTTTTTTTAATGAAATAATCATACACATGGTGCATGAAATCTGCTTCATTCATGAATCCATCCTAGTGTCTTTCCCTCTCTCTCTTTACTGATCACCCTGTTAATCCTTTATTTTTCCGCCCCTCCTGTCCCTCAGACAGTCCTAGTTAGTTTCAGCTCTGATAAAGTATAACAATAATAATAATTTGCACGGTTTGATGTGATATGAGCTAACCAAGCTTTAGATTAAATAACCATTGGTAGCGTGATTTATGGTAATGCTTTTTTCCTCAGTTGGTCAGAACAAAAATGGCAGACTTGCTTCTTACTTGTTCAGAAGACACTATCTGGGGGAAATTCTTATTTGGGTCATATATTCCAAGACGTAGGCTAGAATCTGTGAGTGCAAAGTACAATGTTCACACCGGTGCGGTGACAGACTGCCACACATACTCCTCAAAACATTAGATTCATGATGGACTTTCATTAGATGGACTGCATACGCACTTTGAACCGAGTATGTGTGAACCTGGTTTAAAAGGCCGCCTCACATATAGCTCACGAAATCAGGCTTGTGCTGTGTGTAAGCTATTGTGCAACAATTGCACGGTTGTCAAAACAAAAATGCAGTGCATGATCAAACATTTAGGCGAGATAAATATATATTTTAGAAAAATATCTAAAAAATTGCCCCATCCACCCCTCAAATTAAAAAAATACAGACAACAGACAGCAGAATGGGGTTTTTAGAGATTAAAGATGTCTATGAAGTATATGTATGCAATGAATATAAAACATTCCGTATTAACGCCTGTATAGCTGATGTGCACGAGCTGATAAACAACGCACGCTGAGTGGATTGAGAGCGCGGCGGCGCAGATGCGCGAGCTTGTCAAGTGAATATCCCTTTCTCACAGACATCACTGGAAAGTTTGTAGTTCGGTCGAATATGTCAAAAAGATGTAAGTAAAACAATGCACAAGTTACTTAATGGGAGGGAGGGAGAGAGAGAGAACGCGTGTGATCTTTATTGATGTTCGCTCACTTAGCACGTGTCATTTGGATTAAAACTAAATTGTAAATATAAGACAATTTATAGGGGCATTCACTATAAACGTCATTTATTTTCGCCCTTAAGCATACACGACTTTCTGGCGAAAGTGAAACTAACAGCCTGTGTGAAATGCGCTAGACTGTACTGTACTTGTCCCTCTCATTCTGCATCAGTACAAATACGTGCACGCGTTGCGCGTGTTTTGCTTGCTTCATGAGAGTTTCTGCAGTATATGAGTGGCTTTGGAAAATAAATCGCTGCACGTTTCAGATGAAAACAACGTGACTTCTATTTATGAAAATGTCACAGTTAGGAGATTTATAACGAGTGGTTCCCTGCATTTTTACAGCAAAGCGCGTGATTACAGTACTAAGCCGCTGTAATGGAGCAGCTCTAAATGCTATTAAATTAAATATGATGTAGGCTACCATAGAGAGAGGAAAAAAATTAACTGTGAAAGTAACAAAAACTTGTAAAATACATTTTAATGGGCATAATTAAGTGTGAAAATAACAGAAGGATATACAGTCAAACCAAAAATGATTCAGAGACCAGATATAATTTGATATTTTTTACTAGTGGGTGTAGGACACTATAGTTCGTTTATGTAAAGTGAGGATAGCAAAATAAACTAAACTGTGATATACCCAAAAATTCTTCATACAGTGGACTACCAGTAATATTGATACAAATTTGGGACCAAAATTATTCAGACCGAGTCTGGGAAAAAATTGAAGTTCAGGTTTGCATGAACCTGGTTGACAGCATGCCCAGGAGAATATATGCTGTCATTAAGGCTAAGGGTCACCCGACAAAAGTATTGATAGTTGTGTAAATATTGACGGCTGTATGAATAATTTTCGGTTTATTGTAATCCATTACGTACCTTTCTATTAAAGTTATCTGACATTATCAAGCTGAATTTGTTCTGACACAGTTTAACTCTGAGTTCTTGTCATATTTTGTTACCATTTTCTAAACTATAGTGAATAAACTGTGATAATGTGAGAAATGTTGAAGGTGTCTGAATAAATTTTGGTTTGACTATCTATTTGATAAATGAAGTTAACCAACTAACATTTATACATACTCTTTTGGTTTCTGTAGCCAATATTTAAAAAAATTTACAAATGCATTGAAAATATTGGTATCGGTACTCTGTATCGGCAAGTACCAAAACTAAAAGTATCGGTATCGAGCGAGTACTGGAAAAAGTGGTATCGGTGCATCCCTATTAATATATTTTAAAATGTTATTTATTTCTGTGATGGCAAAGCTGAATTTTCAACAGCCATTATTCCAGTTTTCAGTGTCTCATGATCCTTCATTCTAATATGCTAATTTAGTGCTCAAGTAACATGTCTTGTTCAAGCGGCAACCTCCTGCTCTCTCTCGTGAAGCCAACACGGAAGTGACTTAAACTGTAGTTCGTCAACTGGCCGCTAGAGGCTGGCTGCAAAAGGGAGTCAATCCCATAGATTCCCCATGTTAAAATGCCCAACTTTACAGCAGAAAAAAACTTGTTTACAGCCTGTGAACACAGCCCTTCATGACAACTGTGAGAGGGGTGAATTTTTTTTTATAACTCATCCGTTTAAATTATATTAAGCCTTAAAGTTTGCATAATTAAGGGCGCGGCCACTTGAGTGACGGGTGGATTGCAGCTGCCATCACCACCGTCGAGCTAGGTGGGCGTGGTTTCAGCAACCAACTCCCGCCTCTTTACCCATTTTCGATTATCCGGGAGTGATGTGCGGTGACGCGCTGCCAAGATGACCTCCGCCCACTTTGAGCTTCAAAAACGCTCTTCGGAAACCTACGGGTGATGTCACGGACACTACGTCCATGTTTTATACAGTCTATGGTCTTGTTGTTATCAATGTTTATTTTGCTTAATACATCTTGTTAATATTTTTGTTGAAACTGACACATTTTTTCAGGATTCTTTGTTGAATAGAGAGTTCAAAAGAACAGCATTTAAAATGCGTACTAAAATGTATAAACAAAATAATAAGTAACTTACTGATTCCAAACTTTTAAACAGTAGTATATTTATTTTATATTGTCTATACAATGAAGTATTTGTTATTGATTTGGACCCCACTGATTGTCATTGTATGAGCAAAAACAGTTGAAACATAAAAAAATATATTTGAATATTTATTTATTTGACATTTTGTTGTGCTGATTTTGTGGTAAATTATGTGGGATGGATTTAAATGTGGTAAACCCACATATTGGCAACTGAAAGCATAATCAAATTGGCTGAAATATTTATTAAATAAATTTGTTATTGGGAATGTATTATAAGTACTGATTATTTACTTAAATTTGGGGTGTTCAAATTATGATAATAGTAATCATAATAATGGCTAAGAGTGGAAGAGTTAGTTGGGATTGTGTTTGTCTGTGTGCGCTCAGAGTCCAGCCTATTGTTGTTGTTTTTTTTAATGAAATAATCATACACATGGTGCATGAAATCTGCTTCATTCATGAATCCATCCTAGTGTCTTTCCCTCTCTCTCTTTACTGATCACCCTGTTAATCCTTTATTTTTCCGCCCCTCCTGTCCCTCAGACAGTCCTAGTTAGTTTCAGCTCTGCCTCAAGGGAACAGTGAGTGAGGAGAGGGGTTCTGGGTCTTAATCATTATTTCGTCGCCTTGCTCTTGCTGGTCTAGGATGGATGTGGAAGCTGGATCTTCATTTCTGCTTTGACCCTAGTTAATTCAGCTGTGGATGCTCATAATCAGCGGTTACTATCTGATGTAGTCATATTATCTGCTCTCTGTTCATGGAAGAGTTAAATCCTCTTAAGACGAGGTTGTGGCTTCATGAATGCATATTATATAGCGTGTACTGAAATATTAATCCACCCTAGATGAATGATGCAGATGGTGAGAGATGCCTTATTTGAATCCTTCATATGTATTTATTAATGCATAAAGTATGCACCCACTCATACCTATTACTTTTTAACCTGTTCATCCACACATATTGAGCAGAATACATCAAGACCGATTTGGAACTAATGCACATGGCTGGACCAAATGTCACTTATCGAGACTTATTACAGCATCCCTGTTTCTTGGGAAAACACATCAGTCTTTTTAACTAATTAATCAGCCCTCAGGGTCTTAGTGTCCTTTACTCCAATTAACTTTAAGCCAGGGGCACCCCGGTGTTACCAGGCGTTAGCCACGTATCTGCACGTCAACCCCCTGCTGCAAACCAAGTGGCTGATCGAGGTGTGTGACTTTAGTTTCTTTCTTACTGTTTTCTTACCAATCTTTGACCCTTACTGCAGCAGACCAGAAGATTAAGGGCTTCATACCAAGTCCAATGTGACTAAGGCCACGAACACTACAGCTCAATATAGCTTTCACTCCTCTTCTGGGTGTTTACCTAAATGGCTTATTTAAAGGAGTGACAACCACGTTTTACAACCAAATTCACTTTCGTAAGAATGTGTTAAAATATACAATAGTTCAAAAGTTTTGGGTCAGTAATTGGTTTTGTTGTTTTTTTTTTTTTTTAATTAGTCCTATTAAAATTTAAAGAACTTGAATTCAGCAAGGATGCATTAAATTTGTCAAAACTGTCAGTAATGACTTTCACATTAATATAAAAATATATATAATTATATGAAATGCTTTTCCTTTGAAATTTCTATTCTTCAAATAATCCTAAAAATATTAAGCAACAGTTGTTTAGAAAATGTGTACAAAATGTTGCTTTGAGCACCAAATCAGAATATTAGATTGATTTCTGAAGTATCATGTGATGCAGAAGACTGGTGTAATAGTGGCTGAAAATTCAACTTTGCCAGAATAAGTGTTAATGTTAAACAATATAACTATTGTAATAAAAAGTGAAGACGTCAAAGATCTTGATGAAGAATAACTTTTATTACAGAATAGTAGTGACAAAGTACATGTAGTACCTTGGGTTCAACGGAGTCAGACTGAACCCCGAACATCCTAAGCTCAATCATTTTATACTGTATTACGTTCATCTTCCCACACAACATGTAAATTAAGTTTCGTTTTACATGTAAATTGCGGATGACAATGAAAGTGATAGCCTTCCGTTCCCACATCTTCGGTAGACTCAAGTGGGAACAACCAAATGTTAAGGTGATAAGATTAAACAGAATCCATAGCAGTTCTTTCATGTACCCTTTTGGTCAGCAGATGGTTCTTGACGGCCTGCTGCTGCTCCCACGCTATAATTGACAAATTATCGCTCCGGAGGTACTATTTACATATGATTAAGATCGGAAAGAACTATCTATATGATAATTAAGCTCTTTGTAGGGAAAGGAGCATAGTTTAATACACAATTTGGAGTGGAAGCTGGGTCGAGGCCGACTATAATTTCTTTTGCTGCATTTTGTGATTTAAATAAATGATGCCTTGGTGAGCATAAATATCAAAAACATAAATGACACCCAAACTTTTGAGCAGAAATGTATCTCTGGTGGCTCATATTTCTTGTCAAAATACAAATGGATTAAACTGTTGGTGTTCATGTTTCTTACTTAAAGCTATATAATATTAGTACTTTGTCAACCATTGTAATTTTGAGAGTGACTGTATTTTGCATTTAAATTAGATCGTCACACCCATAACTTTGTAGTATGCTAAATTTCTGTGTTTTCTGCAAAACTTCTCTAAAATACCCAAGTGTGGTGATGAAAGTTAAGAGTTTGGAGGCAAGGTCAATATTTTAATTTATTCAAATGGATTGCAAATAATTTAAAGAGTGCTTTAAAGAGAAACAGTGAAAATAAAAACTTGAATTAGAATCAACAAACTGGAACGGATCGGTGATCGGCCGATCAGTCTCACTTCTTTCTGATTCCGAGCCGATCCGTTTTGTTACCAGCGGCACAGGCAATAACGTCAGCCGCGCATTCTCGCTCTCTTCTCTTCGACGACCCCTTCTCTCATACACGTCTCATTCGCTCCGGTTAAATGCTTGTATTGCGCATTATTTCTGAATGGATAGCTATCCGACCGTAAAAAGACCAGATGTAAATGCCCACCGAAATGCATTCGAGACTGATATAAATCCGATCTCTCAAACCACTTAAGGAGGTGGTCTGGGCTGCATTCCAGATGAAACTCAACAAGTGTATATGCATCTGGTTGTTGAAACCACATATGTAAATTTTACTCCTCCCAAAATGATAAAATAATAAATGTGTGAGAGTGTGTTATAGGCTATATGACATTAGTCAGACTGCGCTAATGCAACAAGCATCGCTGTGGACGAGTAGCTGAGTATCTCTTCAGCAAGCCGACACGCAAACTGCTGTGAATGAAACTGAAAGTAAGATGCAGATGGTCAACACACAATCATCTTCATTAAAAGTAGTAAGACAAACTTATCTTTCCAGTGCTGATGCCGCGCTGTCCTATTGCTGTCTTTGATCTTGAAATGAGCTGATAATTAAGAAAATGCAGTGCTTATCTTTTGATTTCGTTGACTCCGTTAAATTTAAATATTGCGCGGGAATTGAAGATCAGATTTATATCCGTTTTGCGACGACACGTTTATGTGGACACATGTAAATGGAAACGTTTGAACAAATCAGATAGATATCCAATCAGCGAAAACGCATTAAATGACCAGGTGTAAACAGGCCCTATATTGGGTCCGTGGATAAACTCTTAAAGGGACCGCAGTCCAGTATTCCTACTAGGGCTGCACGATATATCGAAATTATCGAAATATCGCAAATGTAAATATCGCAAGGGCGTGCGATATCTGAATCATTTTAATAATAGGCTACTTAAATCAAAACGTTGCATAAGGACTTTTATTACAGAATAGTAGTGACAAAGTACATGTAGTACCTTGGGTTCAACGGAGTCAGACTGAACCCCGAACATCCTAAGCTCAATCATTTTATACTGTATTACGTTCATCTTCCCACACAACATGTAAATTAAGTTTCGTTTTACATGTAAATTGCGGATGACAATGAAAGTGATAGCCTTCCGTTCCCACATCTTCGGTAGACTCAAGTGGGAACAACCAAATGTTAAGGTGATAAGATTAAACAGAATCCATAGCAGTTCTTTCATGTACCCTTTTGGTCAGCAGATGGTTCTTGACGGCCTGCTGCTGCTCCCACGCTATAATTGACAAATTATCGCTCCGGAGGTACTATTTACATATGATTAAGATCGGAAAGAACTATCTATATGATAATTAAGCTCTTTGTAGGGAAAGGAGCATAGTTTAATACACAATTTGGAGTGGAAGCTGGGTCGAGGCCGACTATAATTTCTTTTGCTGCATTTTGTGATTTAAATAAATGATGCCTTGGTGAGCATAAATATCAAAAACATAAATGACACCCAAACTTTTGAGCAGAAATGTATCTCTGGTGGTCTTGTCAACTTGTCAAAATACAAATGGATTAAACTGTTGGTGTTCATGTTTCTTATTTAAAGCTATATAATATTAGTAACCATTGTAACATTGTAATTTTGAGAGTGACTGTATTTTGCATTTAAATTAGATCGTCACACCCATAACTTTGTAGTATGCTAAATTTCTGTGTTTTCTGCAAAACTTCTCTAAAATACCCAAGTGTGGTGATGAAAGTTAAGAGTTTGGAGGCAAGGTCAATATTTTAATTTATTCAAATGGATTGCAAATAATTTAAAGAGTGCTTTAAAGAGAAACAGTGAAAATAAAAACTTGAATTAGAATCAACAAACTGGAACGGATCGGTGATCGGCCGATCAGTCTCACTTCTTTCTGATTCCGAGCCGATCCGTTTTGTTACCAGCGGCACAGGCAATAACGTCAGCCGCGCATTCTCGCTCTCTTCTCTTCGACGACCCCTTCTCTCATACACGTCTCATTCGCTCCGGTTAAATGCTTGTATTGCGCATTATTTCTGAATGGATAGCTATCCGACCGTAAAAAGACCAGATGTAAATGCCCACCGAAATGCATTCGAGACTGATATAAATCCGATCTCTCAAACCACTTAAGGAGGTGGTCTGGGCTGCATTCCAGATGAAACTCAACAAGTGTATATGCATCTGGTTGTTGAAACCACATATGTAAATTTTACTCCTCCCAAAATGATAAAATAATAAATGTGTGAGAGTGTGTTATAGGCTATATGACATTAGTCAGACTGCGCTAATGCAACAAGCATCGCTGTGGACGAGTAGCTGAGTATCTCTTCAGCAAGCCGACACGCAAACTGCTGTGAATGAAACTGAAAGTAAGATGCAGATGGTCAACACACAATCATCTTCATTAAAAGTAGTAAGACAAACTTATCTTTCCAGTGCTGATGCCGCGCTGTCCTATTGCTGTCTTTGATCTTGAAATGAGCTGATAATTAAGAAAATGCAGTGCTTATCTTTTGATTTCGTTGACTCCGTTAAATTTAAATATTGCGCGGGAATTGAAGATCAGATTTATATCCGTTTTGCGACGACACGTTTATGTGGACACATGTAAATGGAAACGTTTGAACAAATCAGATAGATATCCAATCAGCGAAAACGCATTAAATGACCAGGTGTAAACAGGCCCTATATTGGGTCCGTGGATAAACTCTTAAAGGGACCGCAGTCCAGTATTCCTACTAGGGCTGCACGATATATCGAAATTATCGAAATATCGCAAATGTAAATATCGCAAGGGCGTGCGATATCTGAATCATTTTAATAATAGGCTACTTAAATCAAAACGTTGCATAAGGTCAAAGTTTTAGTTCGACGCATATAGCAGAGAATTGCTTGACGTTAAAAAGTTATGTGCAATAAGTTGCAGAAAACAACTCTTTTCCATCTCGTCTTGCTGTCTGACTCTCACCTGAAGCGCGTGCACAAGCCGCATCTCGTGCAGCGTATCTTCCGTTCTGCCGCACACGTGTAAAGCGCGCGCACACACAGAGAGACGTGTTTCAGACGGCGTGCGAACACAGTTGAGTCGTCTTTCGCATCTCCTCATGTTTGGACAGACACATACACACAGAATTATGTCAATAGTACCCATCTCGACGATCATTCTCGTAAAGGCAGTCGGTTATGTTTTAAATGAATGTAAACAGCTGAGAAAGAAATCGGATGTGTATCATTATACTGGATCCATGCAGTTGGATTTAAAAGGGCCGCAGCCCATAAATACGTGCTGCTGAATATGTCACTAATGTTAATCAAACAACAAAACAGCTATAACAAAGATTAATCTAAATTTATTTC
>NW_015505588.1:1216077-1218877 GCF_001515645.1 Sinocyclocheilus grahami | reverse complement strand
ATTTTAATAATAGGCTACTTAAATCAAAACGTTGCATAAGGTCAAAGTTTTAGTTCGACGCATATAGCAGAGAATTGCTTGACGTTAAAAAGTTATGTGCAATAAGTTGCAGAAAACAACTCTTTTCCATCTCGTCTTGCTGTCTGACTCTCACCTGAAGCGCGTGCACAAGCCGCATCTCGTGCAGCGTATCTTCCGTTCTGCCGCACACGTGTAAAGCGCGCGCACACACAGAGAGACGTGTTTCAGACGGCGTGCGAACACAGTTGAGTCGTCTTTCGCATCTCCTCATGTTTGGACAGACACATACACACAGAATTATGTCAATAGTACCCATCTCGACGATCATTCTCGTAAAGGCAGTCGGTTATGTTTTAAATGAATGTAAACAGCTGAGAAAGAAATCGGATGTGTATCATTATACTGGATCCATGCAGTTGGATTTAAAAGGGCCGCAGCCTATAAATACGTGCTGCTGAATATGTCACTAATGTTAATCAAGCAACAAAACAGCTATAACAAAGATTAATCTAAATTTATTTCATACAGTGAACACTATACAGTGTTATTTTACACTTAATTATTACATTTCTGTATCTGGATACTACTGTTTATTTTATCTATGCTTGTAAATTGTGTATTTCTTTTTTTTCCCTTTTCTTTTTTTTACTGACTGTTCACTTGCCTTTAATCATGTTTGAACTTTCTCAGACTATAGTTTTTGCTGTGGTATATGAAGAAGTACTTAAAGTGTATGAAAAGCAAAGTTGCAATGATATAAAATTAGTGTCATTTAATTTTTTTTTGTTTGTGTTCACACTGATGTTAAAATGACATTTTCTGATTTGTGAAATTACTTTTTATGTAATGCTAAAACACTGCTGGTCACTTTCAGAAGTTGTAGTGATTCTTTCTTTTCCAAGAAAGAATGTGAAACAAATTGGTTATATAATTTTCATTTTTAAATATTTTAAAATATAATTGAAATTGATTTTACACACTTTAAGCAATATCGTATCGAATATCGCGTTTTTAACAAGGTATTGCATATCGCATTTTTCTTCAATATCGCACAGCCCTAATTCCTACTGCTGTCTGTCATGTTAATCAAAGAACAAAAGACAAAGAAAATCACTTTCTGCTCTTGACTGAATGCGTTTTATAACTTTAATGGTAAGCATTAATCTATTTAATTTTTACAATGAAAACTACAGAAATTAAAGTAATCAAATGTAAAATAACACTGGATGTGTTATTTTACATTTAATTACTTTAATTTATGTAGTATTTCTTACCTGAATAAAAACTTTCATAGTTTCGTCAATTGATTATATGATAGAATTTTTATTTATTTAGTCATTTATCAGATGCTTTTTTCCAAAGCGACTTACATTGAATTGACACAGAATCAGGCTTGGTATAAATAAGCCCGTCATCTTGGAGGTTTGGCATGTTGGATAACCGTAATCATAGGCATTGTAGTTCTTTCCCATGTGAAAAACCCTTCAGTGCAGGTGTTCTGGGTGTATTTGTGATTTAGTAGCCCGATTTCAGAACTGGTTACAAAAGCCCTTGAGACTCAAAGCAGTGATTTCAGCCCATCACCCTTGAGGACTCAATCAATACATGCTGCCTTGCATCGAACCACTGACATCAAGCCATGTATTTGCTATTTTCCCCTCTGTCTCTTTCACTCTTATGTCGGTGTGTTTATGTGCAGGATAAGACATGGCCTTGTGTCATTCTTTTCAACAGATGCTGCCTCGCCCCCCCTGTCAACTCCCTGGCCTGCCAGGATGTGTCTTTTTTTTTTATGCATTGAGTGATTAGAACGCCAAACAGGTCATGTATGGTAATAGCATCCTCTGTTGTTTCTGTCATAATGACACTGCGTCCATTTAATATCACTAGTGTTGACTGCAACGCCTCTGTAATCCTTCAAAAGTCAACCCCCCTCTCCACAGACACATGCAAACAAGAGCCAAAGCTGCGATACTCTGTCGTAAATCAGAAGAGAGGCCCCAAGCAGTACGGAAGATACATTAAAAATGATTCATAATAAGTTACTATTTCAGAGACTCCGGTGTCTAAACCGCAATTGAGGTTGATGGTGGTCAGCACACATATAATAGGCCTACAAGAGAAACCTTTGCTCTCTAATTGCTCTATGCTTGAGTTAATCATGCCTGGACTACTTGAAAATCAGCTTCCATTGCGAGTTTATAGCTATGTTTCCATCACCCTCTCTTTATGCGCATTTTGAAGTATCGCATCAGAAACGAGTGATGGAAATGTCAAATTTTGAAAAGAAATCCCTTAACTAGCAAAAAAGTTTTTACACTGGCTTGAGGTGGTTTTTGACTTGTGCAAATAATGGGAGATGGAAATGCTTTTTGCAAATAAATCCTGCATGAGCGTTCAAAAAAAGCCATGTGACTTTGTGCTATAGGGTGGCATAGGGTGACTAACCAGCGGACCGATTTTGTTGCATAGCATCTGAAATGTTATGGTCATTGCCCGAGTGCCCGAGCAAAAAAGTCTGTCGTCAAAGTATTTCTGTATAATTGCCTCCCAGAACGATCTACCACAACTTTTTCCAAACAGCTAACATTCACCTCCGAAAACAACACACATTTATTGTGTTTCATGTGCTCAGTCGAAGCGCAAGTAATTTATTCGATTTGAGAATTATTATGTTCAGTGGCTTCTACTTTTCTTAGTGATTATTTAGTGCCAGTTTATCAGGAAGTGACTATTTTTTCTCTCTCTCTGACTCGTTCGATGGAAACGGTGCTTCTTC
>NW_015505588.1:1196918-1214937 GCF_001515645.1 Sinocyclocheilus grahami | reverse complement strand
ACTGACTGTTCACTTGCCTTTAATCATGTTTGAACTTTCTCAGACTATAGTTTTTGCTGTGGTATATGAAGAAGTACTTAAAGTGTATGGAAAGCAAAGTTGCAATGATATAAAATTAGTGTCATTTAATTTTTTTTTGTTTGCGTTCACACTGATGTTAAAATGACATTTTCTGATTTGTGAAATTACTTTTTATGTAATGCTAAAACACTGCTGGTCACTTTCAGAAGTTGTAGTGATTCTTTCTTTTCCAAGAAAGAATGTGAAACAAATTGGTTATATAATTTTCATTTTTAAATATTTTAAAATATAATTGAAATTGATTTTACACACTTTAAGCAATATCGTATCGAATATCGCGTTTTTAACAAGGTATTGCATATCGCATTTTTCTTCAATATCGCACAGCCCTAATTCCTACTGCTGTCTGTCATGTTAATCAAAGAACAAAAGACAAAGAAAATCACTTTCTGCTCTTGACTGAATACGTTTTACAACTTTAATGGTAAGCATTAATCTATTTAATTTTTACAATGAAAACTACAGAAATTAAAGTAATCAAATGTAAAATAACACTGGATGTGTTATTTTACATTTAATTACTTTAATTTATGTAGTATTTCTTACCTGAATAAAAACTTTCATAGTTTCGTCAATTGATTATATGATAGAATTTTTATTTATTTAGTCATTTATCAGATGCTTTTTTCCAAAGCGACTTACATTGAATTGACACAGAATCAGGCTTGGTATAAATAAGCCCGTCATCTTGGAGGTTTGGCATGTTGGATAACCGTAATCATAGGCATTGTAGTTCTTTCCCATGTGAAAAACCCTTCAGTGCAGGTGTTCTGGGTGTATTTGTGATTTAGTAGCCCGATTTCAGAACTGGTTACAAAAGCCCTTGAGACTCAAAGCAGTGATTTCAGCCCATCACCCTTGAGGACTCAATCAATACATGCTGCCTTGCATCGAACCACTGACATCAAGCCATGTATTTGCTATTTTCCCCTCTGTCTCTTTCACTCTTATGTCGGTGTGTTTATGTGCAGGATAAGACATGGCCTTGTGTCATTCTTTTCAACAGATGCTGCCTCGCCCCCCCTGTCAACTCCCTGGCCTGCCAGGATGTGTCTTTTTTTTTTATGCATTGAGTGATTAGAACGCCAAACAGGTCATGTATGGTAATAGCATCCTCTGTTGTTTCTGTCATAATGACACTGCGTCCATTTAATATCACTAGTGTTGACTGCAACGCCTCTGTAATCCTTCAAAAGTCAACCCCCCTCTCCACAGACACATGCAAACAAGAGCCAAAGCTGCGATACTCTGTCGTAAATCAGAAGAGAGGCCCCAAGCAGTACGGAAGATACATTAAAAATGATTCATAATAAGTTACTATTTCAGAGACTCCGGTGTCTAAACCGCAATTGAGGTTGATGGTGGTCAGCACACATATAATAGGCCTACAAGAGAAACCTTTGCTCTCTAATTGCTCTATGCTTGAGTTAATCATGCCTGGACTACTTGAAAATCAGCTTCCATTGCGAGTTTATAGCTATGTTTCCATCACCCTCTCTTTATGCGCATTTTGAAGTATCGCATCAGAAATGAGTGATGGAAATGGCAAATTTTGAAAAGAAATCCCTTAACTAGCAAAAAAGTTTTTACACTGGCTTGAGGTGGTTTTTGACTTGTGCAAATAATGGGAGATGGAAATGCTTTTTGCAAATAAATCCTGCATGAGCGTTCAAAAAAAGCCATGTGACTTTGTGCTATAGGGTGGCATAGGGTGACTAACCAGCGGACCGATTTTGTTGCATAGCATCTGAAATGTTATGGTCATTGCCCGAGTGCCCGAGCAAAAAAGTCTGTCGTCAAAGTATTTCTGTATAATTGCCTCCCAGAACGATCTACCACAACTTTTTCCAAACAGCTAACATTCACCTCCGAAAACAACACACATTTATTGTGTTTCATGTGCTCAGTCGAAGCGCAAGTAATTTATTCGATTTGAGAATTATTATGTTCAGTGGCTTCTACTTTTCTTAGTGATTATTTAGTGCCAGTTTATCAGGAAGTGACTATTTTTTCTCTCTCTCTGACTCGTTCGATGGAAACGGTGCTTCTTCTCAAATGTTTATGCGATATTCCAATTTTGTGCAAAATTTGTTAAGAAAAATGTTAACAGGATAGTGCAAAGTATGTGGGGGGCGGACATTTTTGGGTGAGCTTTGCCTTTCAGAGCATGGTATTCACATTTTGTATATTCATCGGAGAATCAAATGCAAATTACAGTTTTCAGTAACGTCGTCATATGGTAAACATGTGCCAATATCTAAATGCAGTACTTTTATAAGAGTTTTGAGATAATTCGTGACAGAATGTCAAAATAAGGCATTGCCGTCAGGAAGTGATGCTATCAACATAATGTCTCCCTTTTGGAGAGAAATGTCTCTGTGTGCCAAAGGAAGAATGACACATTTTGTCTCCCTTTTGCCATCTTTCGTTCCCACTGCATTCGGACAGTCTCTTACATGCACAAACAGTCTTTCAGGCCGTATCAGAGAGTGCCAAGTCAAGAATAGGGCCTCTATGCCCCTCTTCCTCCAGCGGGCACCCCTCTGGATTGTGTGACCCCCGTGCCATTGTTCTGGCTGCCTGTCTGTTGGCTGACACAAGTAATAATCCTGAAATCTGGCCTCCCTCCAACCTCATTACAGCTCCTGCCACCATTGATCCTGCCCCCAGAGGCTTCCCCTCTGGTGACACTTCCCTCTCGCTCCCTCTTTTAACTCACTCTCTTTCCCTCTCTCTCTCTATTCCTCCCCATCAGCTTCCATTTTCACTTGCTATTACTCTGTCTTTTTCACGTTTTTTTGTCATCTCTCTCTTTCTCCTGTTGTTTCTCCTTCCCTTTTCTTTCAGAGAGAGGTGACTCTCAGTCGGCACACCTGTTCTCATTCCCTCTTCCCTTTGGTTATGTTCATGGTGTCCATAAGCTGTGACCTTCAAAGCAGACCTGTTTGAGAGTAGGCTGATGTAGGGGTAGATGATATAATGAATACTCATAATTAGTGGTCGACCGATATATCGCCAATGCCGATATATCGGCCGATATTTGGCATTTTTTAAATATTGGCATTGACCGATAAGTTTTCCTGTTTGGCCGATGCGTTCGATGCGAGACTTTTATTTTGACGGCGCTGAAAACGGCAGCGCCTGGGCACACAGTGCTCACATTCTCCCTATTGTTCGCTGTTGTAGTTAACAGTTCTGTCTAAATACGGATAGAAGTCTGTCTAATAATCAGATAGAACAGTTAAACAAAGGAATTAAAATGTATACAAAGTCTTATAACGACTGCTTTTATATTATTAGTAATAGAAAGGCAAACATTATAATACTTTCTTGTTTGCTGTCAGCATTCTGCAAATACGCATTTATATAATTTAAACAAATCTTTGAATGTCTAATAAACAAACATCTAATTTCAAAAACCTTGCAAACTTAGTCGGATCCAGTTGTGAGATCTTGTGAAGTGTGCATTTGTATTCTGCATGATCGCGTGTTCTCTGCGTGACGGTCGATCCGTGCGAATTGAATGCTGACAGGAGGAGAGTTCAGCTTCACTGGAGACGCGCGATCAACAAACTTGTGATTTTAAATTATGCTGCACTTTATGCATTTTCCCTCTGTCATATTCATGTCATTTTCACTGTAAAATGCTGTAGGTAAAATGAGTGTTACCTTGGCTTTATTTGAAAAAATATGATTAATGCACACAAACTTCCCAGAATACTGAGTGCCCTGTTGGTTAAAGTGTTTACTTCCTTTTTAATTATATTTTTATTAAATATTTACTTGTATGTGAAAGTACTTTGTCATCTAAAGTATAAGTATGTTTATTTAACACACTTATTTTTTTTAATCAATTTTCAAATGATTTCAAATTTCTTAAATATTAATTAAAATACATAAAATGATATCGGCCATCAGCCACCCTGCTTTCCAAGATATCGGCATCTGCTGTCAAAAAAACAATATCGGTCGACCACTACTCATAATAATATCCATATTGATTTCGTTGGTGATGTTGCACAACATTGTGCAAGTATTGTGGTGATTATTTTTTTGGACATTAATTTTCCTAAAGAAGATTAGTTTCGTAATCCTTACATTGCAACTCAAGTTTGAGAGTGTTTTGATAGTATATGTGACCCTGGACCACAAGGCACAGTATGTAATTTTTGTCTTAATGGCACTATGCCATTTTTTGCCACTAGAGGGCGCGTATTTAAAAGAAACAAAGGCATAGTTAGATGATGCCGTGACTGAGTGTGGAATCATGGGTGTTGTCGTCTTCATCCCCACAGCCGAAGCAATCCGATGGGACTTGGGCAGAAATCATGTTCATGGATGAGCTAATGTATTAAAGATTTATTAACGTCGTAGTATGAAGCAGAGTGAGGCGGAAAGTCGTCGAAGCAAAACGAGGCCGCTGAACGAGCACGACACATGGCTCGAAAGCAGTGGAGCTTTTACTATGCCACAGTCTGGAAAGCAGCGGAAGTAAGCAGCGCTGTTTTATCATACTAGATACATTTGAACGTTCTGTTATAATGCTACTCTGTGCGATCGTCACCAGTCTAATAAAATGCATAGCATATTAAAGCATCTTTGGTGTTTCATGTTTTCTACAAAACAAAACCGGAAATCGAGGGTGTATGACATCATTGGCAGGCGACACAATGACACTATGGACATGGTCCGTGTCACTAGTTAAAATTGCTTATTTCTCTGGATTTAAACATTCTTCGAAACATTTGGGATAATGTGAGTACACAAGTCAGCAAAATCTATAAAACTGTTCTAGTGGTTTTTGGATATTTTAATAAATTAATTACATATTGTGCCTTTAAGTAGCACGGGTATATTTGTAGCAATAGCCAACAATACATTAGGGAAAAAAATCATTAGGATGTTAAGTAAAGATAAATAAAGAAGATATTTTGTAAATTTCCTACCATAAATATATCAACTTAATTTTTGATTAGTAATGCATTGCTGAGGACTTCATTTGGACAACTTTAAAGGTGATTTTCTCAATTTTTATTTTTAACTTTTTTTTTTGCACCCTCAGATTCCAGATTGTCAAATAATTGTATCTCGGCCAAATATTGTCCCATCCTAACAAATACATACATCAATGGAAAGCTTATTTATTCAGCTTTCAGATGATGTATAAATCTAAATTTCTAAAAATGGACCCTTATGACTGGTTTTGTGGTCCAGGGTCACATATGATCTAAACTTAAAGCTGTTTATTTCAATAATTGAGAACCGTTTTTTTCTTCTTCGCATTTTCACTCATTCTTAGAAGTTCCCTTGTGGTGGTGGTGTTGAAGCATTTACTATTTTAAATTGGTCCATTTACAGTGGTGTGAAAAGGTTTTTGCCCCCTTCCTGTTTTTTTTTATTTTTTGCATATGTCATACTTAAAAGATTCAGATCATCAAACAAAAGTGGCTTTTGCCTTGGCACTCTCCCATGGATGCCGTTTTTGCCCCGTCTCTTTCTTATTGTTGAATCATGAACACTGACTTTAATTGAGGCAAGTGAGGCCTGCAGTTCTTTAGGTGTTGTTCTGGGTTCTTTTATGACCTCTTGGATGAGTCGTCGTTGTGCTCTTGGGAGTGATTTTGGTTGGCCGGCAACTCCTGGGAAGGTTCACCATTGTTCCAAGTTTTCTCAATTTGTGGATAATGTCTCTGACCGTGGTTTGCTGGAGTCCCAAAGCCTTAGAAGTGGCATGTCAACTGTTTTGATTCTCATCTGTTCTTGAAGTTTTTTAGATCGCGGCATGATGTGTTGCTCTTTAAGCATGCTTCACTTTGTCAGACAGGTTCTATTTAAGTGATTTCTTGATTCAACAGGTCTGGCAGTAATCAGGCCTGGGTGTGGCTAGTGAAATTTAACTCAGCTTTCTAAAATAATGTGGTTAATTGCAGTTCTTTCATGATTTAACAGGAGGGGGCAATTCATTTTTCACGTAGGGCCACGTAGGTTTGGACAGCTTTTTTCCCTTAATAAATGAAATCATCATTTAAAAACTGCATTTTGTATTTACTTGCATTATCTTTGTGTAATATTAAAATTTGTTTGATGATCTAAATCTTTTAAGTGTGACAAATATGCAAAAAATTTTAAAAACAGGAAGGGGGCAAAAACCTTTTCACACCACTGTAAGTGATAAAAAAAAATCTTGTTTCATTTACTGAAAATAGTGTGGAAATTGAAAACATGATAGAAATAAAGTACATATATTGAATATTGTCAAAGGCTGAAAAATGCTGAGATATAGTTTTTGGCAGTATTAATGAAAGACAAAAATATGAACAAAGAATATGAAGGTCAAATAGCAGATCTGCACTCTCAGAAAGAAAGGTACAAAACTGTACCTTTTAGGGTACAAGTGGCCGTCACTGGGGTGGTACCCTAAAGGGTGCCGTTTTGTACCTCCTACTTAGAGGTACAAAATTGTACCTTATAACTTTGTACCATTTTAAGGGCCAATTTTTGTACCCCAAGGAACAATTGTGCGCATTGCAAAGGTACAAAATTGTACCTTTCATCCTTGGGGAGGCTAAATAAATAAATAATACTTCAGAAATTGGCTTACCGTTATGCAATTTTATTTATTTTTACAAAGAGAATTAATTACATCACACCTTAGTACAGCAAGTGTTAAAAAACAGATGTTCAGTGCACAAACACATCAGACATTACTCAATAATAAACATACTCATAAGCATAAAGCAGTCATTTAAAACAACAAAACCTTTAATAGGAGTACAAGAAATTGTCTAAGGTGGGCGATATACCAGTAGACACGATTAACCGGTAAAATGTGTCTACCAGTAGAGATTTTGGACTATTGTCTCTATTGGTGTTACACACTCATGTGACGTTTCTGTGCTCTGTTTTTATTTTTATTTTTTAGGCTATATTAGTTTTTTGTGATACTGACACTGGTGACAAAATTATGAAATAAAATTTGTGAAATAAAATTACTCCTATCGTGATAAGATTTTGGTCATATCACCCACCCCTATTTTTTACTGTACAGTAATACAAATTAAGTTGGACAATACAAATAAATATTGACTGTTTAACATTGATGTAAACCTTATTAAATAGACTACATCAAGTACAGCACATTTTGAGGTTTACAGTATAAAGCTGTTTGTCCTCAGCAAGAATACTATAAATAACTTTGTAGGTATCTAATGCCTGATAATCATCCTCCTCACCTGGAGAGAGTTCAGTCCATTATTCATTCTCACATTGCACACAGAAATAATCACAACATAAAGCAACAGTTTCATTATGACATGCTTCTTTAACTTCCACAAGCAGAGGTAGAGAATCATCAATCACAATCTAAAGTTTCATAATTTTAAAATGTTCTCTGACAGTCATTCAGACCACATGTTATTGAAAAATTTGCCTCATAAGCATCAGGACCAATGTGCTGCATTCATTGGACAGTCATGAACATTCTCCAAGAGCATTTAATGAAACCGAAAATCCAGGGCATTTTTGCAGGTGTTAATGTAAGAGGTTGATTACTCTTAACTGCGGTAGGTAGAGGGTTGTCACCATCCACAGTAAGTTCTTCAGTCACTGGCGTCCTGTACTTAAATTTGGTGAAGATGGCTTGCTCTAAATGAGAAAGCACAAATCAGATTTAATCTGATCAAATTTTCTCAGCAGATGATTTTACTGATGGAAAAAAATACACTACATACATAATAGGAATGTAACGGTATGAAAATTTCTTATCACGATTATAGTGACCAAAATGATCATGGCTGTCAGTATTATCACGGTATTGTTAAAATGTGCTGGAAATGTTCAAAAAGTACTGACACACAAATCATTTCACCAAGTTTTACATTTAAAAACAACAAATAAAATGAGTTTTTATTTGCATAACTAAAACAATAACATTGCCAGTGATGTCCGGATTTTAAATAACATGACTAACAACAGTTTATCTAATAGCATGTTCAAATATCTAATGTAAATGTTCAAATAAAGCTTTGAAAAAGTTTCATAAATGGTAAACCTCACATTTCAGCTTTTAAATAAAGAAAAGGGTCAAGTCAAAATGATAATTGATTAATAAATGATTATATGTATTTATCTGCTCCATAAATAATACTAGATACCTTATTGTTTAAATGTGTAGAATCCACATAAGCTTTTTTTCCGTCAACCAGTCAATTTACAACAGGGCATGCTAATTCAGTCCAGTTTTTTTATTTATCTACACACCTTTCACTTTTTAAGACTAAAACAAAAGATGGATTCATTGTGATTCTTAATTAAAAAGCATAACAACAATAAAACAGTAAGATACAATGACAAACTTGCTTATAAAATGTTTATTAACAAAAATGAATAAGACGAGGCATGGCATACACCACATGCTGTATTATAAACAGACTAATAAATTACAGAATGTTTAGCAAACACTGAGGAATCAAATAAATAAAAAAGAGAGCCTCCATAGCATAACGTGAGGTAAACGGCAAAGATTTTCAAAATGAAAACAAAAAGAAAAGTAAAACTAAACTTGCTGTCGGTGACAGTGCTTGCATTTTTTTTGTCCCACAAGAATACCAACATGTTCACCTTTGGTTTAAGAAGTGGTCTTTTACTTTACTTTAGCATGAAGCCCATCCAACGTTTCCTCAATATTCGCATCATTTTTGCTGCACGCAGCTTCGCGCTCCTGACGCGGCAAGAATAAACCAGGCTCTACACTCAAAGCGCTGCGCAGCTCAACGAGTCACGCGGTTTCGTTATGCTTTCAGTTTCGTTTGATGTTTCTCGCATGCAACAGAAATGCAGTGCTTATGAGTTAATGCGGTGGTCGCGCCAGTGCAACCGCACACAAAATTGTCGCACCGGCAGAAGAAAAAAAATCGCAAAATGAGCCCATTTGGTTGCGAACTGGAGCCCTGTGCAGTACAGTATTTATTTATCCTCAGTTGTTCAAATCGCAGTAATCGAATACGGTTATAGTGATAATTAAAATATGAAACGGTAATACTAACCGTGGGGTATTTTATCACGATTTATCGTCAAACCAGTAATCGTTACATCCCTAATACATAAAGTGTAAGATAGTTATTACATTATACCATTTGTATGTGGGCACATTAAATACATTAAGAATGATTAAAAAAAAGTCAGACAGAGAACAATATGCTCACCTTCCCAAGTACAATGCAGTGTTCGAGCTTCTCCCTGAACAAGGCTAGCAACATGAGAAGTGCTGCTTTTAAAACAGTTCCTGAAACACAAGACATGACATACAAATAAATATGCAGAAATCCATCCAAGGATAGAATTGGATAGGCTTAATAAAGAGGACAAAGTTGAAGAGTCAATTACCATGATGGCCTTCACTGAGAGATTCCTTTCTAGCCTCTTTGTGCAGCGTTGATAAAGATTTCCCTTGAGCAAGCCGTAGCACACTGGACGCAATGTTTCTTGAAAGTGGTGGCATAGATTAACAGATTAATACAGGAAACCAATTTATTGATGAAGCTGCAAATAGTTAAGAAAAAAGCAAACATAAGTAAATCTGAATTTTTTTTTTTACAGTTTCTGTGTCCAGTGTGTAATTTTAGAATTATAATTCTACACTAACCTCTGATGGACTCTTCAAGAATGGATATTTGTTGACAGCATCTTCAACAGTCATCTTACTAGTAATCTTCTTTCATCTACAGGCCAAAGGTCTTCTTTATTCACTCAGCAAAGCGAGTACCTGACTGTGCCTTCTGTACTGGTCTTGCAGGACTTTTACTTGTCCTATTATTGATGTAACTTCTCTCCAACAACATCAATATCCTTGTGCATCGACAAACACACAAACAATCAGACGGCAAGTTATTTCTCATTTCTAAGAATGAAAATAATGAAAAGGTATGTAATGATGATAAATTTGAGAACAATACACTGGTTACATGTAGCACTGTAAAAAAAAAAATGATAAAAATATACTCACCAAAGGACTTGTAATCTTGTGGTTTTTTTCCTCCAACATACTCAAATTTAAACTTGTTATTTAAACCACGTGTGTTACAACTTACCCGGCGTTACTTTGTGCCACGCGCTCCCCTACACATCTCCTCAGCTCCATCCTGGGCTAATGTACACCAACCAGACATCTACTTTTCGCTGGCTTAAAGCAGGGGAACATGACACAGTCAAAAATCAACAGAGCATGGCGTCACGTGTAAAAATAAAAATATATACAATTATTCTGCATTTACCTGAGAATTGTAAACTCCAAAAAAACACACACATTGTAATTCATGCGAAGTTCTGTCAGAACGCAAATTCACTCGCTTCGGTATTGACTGAAGCCAAGAGAGGGAAATTCTTAAAGTGACAACCATAACGTATAAAATTTAAAAGGTACAAAAATGTACCTCACATCTGATTGTACCTTCATGACTCTTTTTGGGTACCTTAAGGACCTATTGTGTACCTTTTTAAGGGTACAGTTATATGTTTTGTTCCCCTAGGAACAAAATTGTACCTTCACCGTACCTTTTTTTTCTGACAGTGTGGTGAGAGGGTGACATGGAAAGCAAGGGAATTCAGTAAAACAAAGAGAAATGGCTAAACGGGAAGAGTAACGGGTATCAGGAGACTGATCTGGAGCTTGTTCCTGTGTCTGGCTGACTGTTTGTTGACGTCTGTGTAGCCGAGGCGTGACTAGCCCGGTTAATGAAATTAGTGCAGAGGGAGGGCAGTGCGTCGACGAGGGAATACTACGAGATGATCACGTACAGAAATGTGTGTCAGACACTGAGCCTGAACGTCACTGTCTCTAAAGGGAAAGAGATGAGAAATGGAAGGAGCACAATACAATGAATGCCACTCTGCAATGTGAAATGCGAGATTATTTTAGATATAATGGGAAACTCCTCCTGGAACGGAGTAAGGGTTTCAACAAAAATATTTTGATTCTGCTCAGTTGTGATTAGTGCTGCAGCTATTGATTATTTTAGTAATCGAGTATTCTACAGATTATTCCATCGATTAATCGGATAAGTAATTTTTCTTTATTAAAGAGCAATAATAAGATGGGTCTCTTGAAATAAACTGATTTTTCTTTTTAGAAAAATTTAAATTTTTATTGCTGAAATTGCATACATTAATAACCGTGAAAACTAAACCCATTTAATGCATTTAACTGGCAAATTACATTCAAAATGCAAATACAAATATAAAAATATATAAAAAAAAATTATAAAAGTACAAAAATCTATTTCACACTATTTTAAAAAAGGTAAACCGTACAAACTAAGGCATAAATCAAAATAATAGTAATAAAATAATAATAATACCTAAACATTGCATTTATGTCGTGCAACTTAACTTTCAAGTTTCAGCCTAACTAAAGCTCAAGCATGACATAAGCCTTTACTGTCTTCTTGGAAGGCTTTGTGGCTTTTGTGAGAGGCAAAAATCAGTGGACAGGAAGGCAACTTAGAACAAGAATAAGAGTCCGTACACACTTTCTAAACTAATTTTTCTGCAACATGAAATTTGAGTTATTTGGAGAATAAACCCTCTTAAATGTCCCTTTACGTACGTGTGTGTGTGTGTGTGTAAAACCTTTTTGATATCCTTCATATTCTGTGTGCTGGTCAGTTTACATTAGTAATAGAAATGAATCTGTTCCAATAAGTTAAATTGATTTTTACATTTTATAGTAATTTTTACCTTTTTATAAAGGCTTTTTGTTTTTCTAAAAGTGTGCATCATCTTTTGAGTCAAGTTCTTACATTTAATCAGTCAATTAGAATAATAAGACATTTGGGCTGTTACCAAACAAATTATATCAGTATCAAAATTCATCTTTGCAATGCAGAGGAAAGCTGCATCCAAAGAGGTATTTAGTTGTAGGCCTATTTACACCATTTAATTCAGCTCAGAGGGACATGAATGCATTAAACCTGCAGTTACAAATACATAAATAATATTTTATTTTAAACATAAAACATTGAATACTGATATTTAAAATTATTTTAAAAACGAAAAGATACATTAAAGGGGTCATATAATGTTGCTAAAAAAAACAATTTGGTGTAATGAAATGTTTATGCGGTTTAAAGTAAAAAAAAAAACAAAACAAAACATTCTTTTCCACATACTGTACATTATTGTTTCTCCTCTATGCCCCGCCTTTCTGAAATGCGTCGATTTTTACAAAGCTCATCGGTCTGAAAAGCGAGGTGTGTTCTGATTGCCCAGCTATCCAGTGCATTGTGATTGGCTGAATAGCTCAAGCGTGTGATGGAAATGTTAAGCCCCTACCATACTGTGATGCCCTGTCCGGCCGGAGCGACGAGACAAAAACATTAAAACCCATTATAAACGAGGCATTTGCTGCATCCAGTGGGGACCTAATTACGGATTATAATGACTTTTACTGTCTTTTTACGCATTGCATCGCACTGCGTAAACATAAAACCATGTCTGCATTTGTGATCGGAGAAATGACAAACAAGCGCTACTCTACACTGCTCAAAACTTGCGTTTGAATTGTCAGTGGCAAATCCTTTAAATATGAAAATGTACTTGCAGTCTGTGAGTCAGAACAGCTGGCTTTGTAGTCTACTCTACCAGGATCAAGAAACCATCCTCCATAAAATGTGCTGCACACATCTGAATATTTGGGTTGAACTGTTCTGGAACAGTGTTGTAAATACAACTTAACCACTGATTTCTAGTCATGTCCTCTTTAGGAAGGCCAAACAAAGTAGTTTCGCTTTCACAATGAAACGCACAGCGTCACACACGGTGGACTTGAGTGAGCGGCGGCCGGCGGGCCAGAGTGAGGAATGGCCTGCGGGCTTAAGAACGGCGCTGCCGGCAGATTCGACGAAGGAGCGGCCGGCGGGCTTGCTGCAACCACATGTGACGACCCCAGGCTGGACTCGGCTTTGTCCACTGTGAAAGCCGATCCGGCGATCCACAGTGCGAAGTTGATGTATTTCCTCAGCGACCAGCACGGATCAGCTCTAGGCATGACGAAGCGGATATCATCCTCTTTTGGAAGGCCAAACAAAGTAGTTTCGCATTCACAACGAAACACACAGCGTCTCCACGACATGGCGGCAGCAACAATACTACTGCAAGAATAAAAGTTACGCCTTCCTTTGTGTGAACATTTGGGTGGCATTATTCAAATATTCCCACATCGTGACGTAGACATGTGGGGGCGTGTTAGAACGAGCCGTTTTAGGTAGGTGTAGTTGACTCTTAACTTTTTATAAAGAATATCTCTTTGGATTTGAGACTTTAGTCTTTGCATCTTTACAGATCTTCTTTATGCACCAAGAGCTTGTAACACTCCAAAGAGAAAGGAAAAATTTAAATCGCATCATATGACCCCTTTAAATGTGAAATTAAATCCGCCAGCAGGTGGCAGCAAGTCACTGTTAATAAGTGAGTCATCGCGATTGAACCAAATCATTAAAACGGTTGATTCATTCAGGAACGAAACACTGTAATGTTGCTCAGAGACGCAAAACATTACTGTGGCTGTGTTTGGAATTACTTTTTGTTGGCGAAATAAAGCAAAAACAGGCAATATAGTGTCTAAAACAAGTCTCTTAATATTAACTTCTTGTTTATTGAACTGTTGAATAAAATCACATTTGTAATCATTCTGATTTTAGAGGTGAAAACTGGCACTCTTCGTGTGATATTGACTAACTTTATTTCTGTGGTATTTTAATGCACAATGGCGCTTAGATAGCTAACGTAATGATTTACGGTCTTAAATATGTCTTGCCCCCCCCCCCCTTTTTTTTATTTTATATTATTTTTTTACAGTCTATGGTCCAGCGTTTATCGGGTTGTGCGTCAGTAATAATGGTCCATGGGGAAACACTGTGTTCCATGTGTAGTTACAGTAAATGGACTAAACGAAGCCTCGAGGTAGGGCTGTGCAAAAAATCGAATGCGATTTTCATGCGCATCTTGTCAGTAAAGCCGCTCCTGTGATTAGTAGTAAATCTCCAGCACATGCTTTCAGGTGGAGTGGCATTTACTACACAGAGCCGTAGTTCACTGACAAGCTACACAAAATCGCGTTCAAAATCGCAGGCGATTCATTGCCGATTATGAAAGCGATTTTGTGTTGCTTGTCAGTTTATAATTTACCTCTGATTTTTTGTATTCGAGTTACTATAGGTATTCGAGGAATCGTTTCAGCCCTAGTTGTGTGATTACTGTGCAGTATTAGTAATGCACAGATACAGAAAATTGCCAGTTTTTTCCCAATATGCCAGTTTTGTTTTGTATGGTTTACATAAAATCTTTTATGTATTTATAATTTGAAAGCAAACCAATAACCCTTTTTAGGAAAGGGACGTCATACCTTTCAGAAAATATAATTTGCATCTTAATTTTGCAATGAAAACGTATTTAACAGTTATATGTCCATGACAGGTTGGACATATCTTATGGTTTATGCTTCGAATAATGGCCCATAATTATCTAAAAAAATGTGTGGGAGCTCAGCTAATATGTTTCTATAGTACTTTAGTGTCTGCTATTAATGACATGACAAAGCGAATGGGAAATTAAAGCCAAAATTTGAGTATTGTGAGGGTTGAAAGGCACTCTATGGTGATATTGACCCATATAATACGTGTATAAGAATAAACTATATAAGTGCTTCTTTTAGTATTTATTTATTTTTTACTGTTATGTCCCATGATGGGATTGCCCCCAGCATGCCGTTGTCGTGCCCTTTGTCTCACCTCCGGTTCCTGCTGTCGTATTTCCCCGGCCAGCTGTCACTGTTCGGGTTCAGGCTGGGTCTTGACCCCAGCCGCTCTGCCCTGCCAAGAGATGCCAAACATTTCCAGCTTATACATTTCCTCTGTACTGCATAAATATTTCTTGCCCCCCCCCCCCTTTTTTTTATTTTATATTATTTTTTTACAGTCTATGGTCCAGCGTTTATCGGGTTGTGCGTCAGTAATAATGGTCCATGGGGAAACACTGTGTTCCATATGTAGTTACAGTAAATGGACTAAACGAAGCCTCGAGGTAGGGCTGTGCAAAAAATCGAATGCGATTTTCATGCGCATCTTGTCAGTAAAGCCGCTCCTGTGATTAGTAGTAAATCTCCAGCACATGCTTTCAGGTGGAGTGGCATTTACTACACAGAGCCGTAGTTCACTGACAAGCTACACAAAATCGCGTTCAAAATCGCAGGCGATTCATTGCCGATTATGAAAGCGATTTTGTGTTGCTTGTCAGTTTATAATTTACCTCTGATTTTTTGTATTCGAGTTACTATAGGTATTCGAGGAATCGTTTCAGCCCTAGTTGTGTGATTACTGTGCAGTATTAGTAATGCACAGATACAGAAAATTGCCAGTTTTTTCCCAATATGCCAGTTTTGTTTTGTATTACACAAGCAGCTTTACAGCCAAATAAGCTGATGCCCGAAAACATGCTTTCCAATAATGTCCTCTTATATTTAGATCTAGATATAGGATTGAAAGGGGTCAGAGGAAATTATCACTATTTTCCACTTTGTTCTAGACTTAATGAACACGGTAGAATAATGTATGTCATACAACAATACACTGTAAGAAGCTAAAACATGTTAATAAATGGCACGCAAGACTTCAATCAACATTTTTGAGTGATGACAAACAAATTGTTGAATTTGAGTTTCTTAATACTCATCAAATGTGTAGAAATGTTTGCATTAGCCGCTTTTCCACTGTCGAGCCAGTGCTTTAAATGGGCCGGGCGGGGCTAATAGCCTCGGACCTGTAGTATCGAGGCCAAAATCATGCTGCATTTCCACCGTTGGGCCAGAAGCTCCACTGCGCTTAACTAAAACCCGCCCTTTACACGCCTCTCAGGAACAACGTCACGCAACCCCATCATTTCACCAAGAGAAGCTATCGGAAAACTAATAAAAAATAAGTCACTGGAACTAGTGCGATCACAAAACGAACATGATAAAAGCGGCCTTTTGTTTGCATGCATTGTTAAAGATTTAAAAGGGTCATATGATGCTACAGTATTTTAAAGATCAATATTTTGTGTATTTGGTGTAACAGAATATATTGACATGCTTTAATGTTCAAAAAACACTATTTTTCAAATCAGATGGGAAGCCCTCTTAATCTGCAGACTTATTTTGGTGTTTGTTTTCCAGGCAAAGATGTTAAATCCTCTTTAAATTTGTTCTGATCCTCGGTTTTAAAAAAATCAGGTCCACCGTTGCCCTTGACAAGAAACTTGTCAATCAAATTAAAGGGGACATAACACAGTTTCACTCAATCTCATGTTAATCGAGTACCTATATTGCATCCTTGATATCTCCAAAGAGTTTTTAGTTTGATCACATTTATATCTCCGAAAACAGCTGAGCTCCTGGAGGCGTGCTGTGGGTGGAGCTAAAGAGTCACGAGCCCTTGAGTGTAAAGCCATGTTTCTGTTTTTGCGAACATCCATTTTTTTTATTTGATTGGTGTTGCCAAAAGATTTTTGCACAAACCTGAATTAAAAAGGCCAATTTTTTTTCTAAGATGATAATTGGTTGCCATTTACATGCAATTTGTCATGTCAACAATGTAGCATATTACAGTTTGAAATGTTTCTCATGGAATAATGCTTACTGTTTAATTAACTGGATCATGTAAGTAGATTGATTTTAAAATGGAATTTATTCCTGTGATGGCTGTGCTGAATTTTAAGCTACAGTGTCACATGATCCTTCAGAAACCAATTATTTTAGTTTTTTTATGAATTGAAAGAATTTCTTTGAAATCGAAATATTTTGTAACAATGTAAATTTCTTTAAAAAATGCTGACTAGTAGTGTAAGTGGTTAACATAAAAATTACTATGAAAGGGTGTGTTATATTAGGCTAAGTTTTTATATTCATAACAAAAGCTCTTTAGATACATTTTCTAGATTTTCTTTAGTTTTGTGTAAGATTTGTTATTTTGCTATGGTCCCATGCACTGCTCATTAAATTTAAATGATAGTAAAATATTTTCAAATCATAAAATTTAAAAATCGTTCTTCTATTAATGTTTTGTTAAATAAGAGATTACTCAATTTGTGTATTGATAATTTGGTCATAAAAACAATATTTTTATCTATTAAAAAAAAGAAGAGTTTGTTCATGTCCTTTGAATGTTTGTCCACCCTGTCGTATTTGGGGATTCCGCCCCTTTACGAAAAGACCATCCCCTTTAGTGACATCAGGACACAATTTTTTTTTGTCTCTTCAGTGGCGGGAACAGCTGAGGTCAATAAGTTGGTGACTTTTCAATTGACACATTTTCTTTGAGTTTGCTTACTTGCTGGCTTATATATCAATGTGATTGAGGATGTAATTATATTATTTATTATATTATTTTTTTAGAAGTTGAATAAATGTTTCATATTTTGTCATGATTTGTGTGTTCTGCATTGTGTCCACCCCGTCATTTGCTGGTTCACCCTGTCATCTTGATATTTTACAAAAATATTTTAAATAATAATTCAATCATATCTTATGTAATACAGTGTGTTAAATAACTAGGTGTGGGAACAATAACATGCAAACAAAAAACTGCATCCAAATATCAGTTTTCTCCAAATAAGAAAAAATGTGTGAATTGTATGGGTTTCTTTAAAAACGCATGGTTTACATAAAATCTTTTATGTATTTATAATTTGAAAGCAAACCAATAACCCTTTTTAGGAAAGGGACGTCATACCTTTCAGAAAATATAATTTGCATCTTAATTTTGCAATGAAAACGTATTTAACAGTTATATGTCCATGACAGGTTGGACATATCTTATGGTTTATGCTTCGAATAATGGCCCATAATTATCTAAAAAAATGTGTGGGAGCTCAGCTAATATGTTTCTATAGTACTTTAGTGTCTGCTATT
>NW_015505588.1:1178486-1196755 GCF_001515645.1 Sinocyclocheilus grahami | reverse complement strand
TTTGTTTGCCCCCCCCCCCCTTTTTTTTTATTTTATATTATTTTTTTACAGTCTATGGTCCAGCGTTTATCGGGTTGTGCGTCAGTAATAATGGTCCATGGGGAAACACTGTGTTCCATGTGTAGTTACAGTAAATGGACTAAACGAAGCCTCGAGGTAGGGCTGTGCAAAAAATCGAATGCGATTTTCATGCGCATCTTGTCAGTAAAGCCGCTCCTGTGATTAGTAGTAAATCTCCAGCACATGCTTTCAGGTGGAGTGGCATTTACTACACAGAGCCGTAGTTCACTGACAAGCTACACAAAATCGCGTTCAAAATCGCAGGCGATTCATTGCCGATTATGAAAGCGATTTTGTGTTGCTTGTCAGTTTATAATTTACCTCTGATTTTTTGTATTCGAGTTACTATAGGTATTCGAGGAATCGTTTCAGCCCTAGTTGTGTGATTACTGTGCAGTATTAGTAATGCACAGATACAGAAAATTGCCAGTTTTTTCCCAATATGCCAGTTTTGTTTTGTATGGTTTACATAAAATCTTTTATGTATTTATAATTTGAAAGCAAACCAATAACCCTTTTTAGGAAAGGGACGTCATACCTTTCAGAAAATATAATTTGCATCTTAATTTTGCAATGAAAACGTATTTAACAGTTATATGTCCATGACAGGTTGGACATATCTTATGGTTTATGCTTCGAATAATGGCCCATAATTATCTAAAAAAATGTGTGGGAGCTCAGCTAATATGTTTCTATAGTACTTTAGTGTCTGCTATTTATGACATGACAAAGCGAATGGGAAATTAAAGCCAAAATTTGAGTATTGTGAGGGTTGAAAGGCACTCTATGGTGATATTGACCCATATAATACGTGTATAAGAATAAACTATATAAGTGCTTCTTTTAGTATTTATTTATTTTTTACTGTTATGTCCCATGATGGGATTGCCCCCAGCATGCCGTTGTCGTGCCCTTTGTCTCACCTCCGGTTCCTGCTGTCGTATTTCCCCGGCCAGCTGTCACTGTTCGGGTTCAGGCTGGGTCTTGACCCCAGCCGCTCTGCCCTGCCAAGAGATGCCAAACATTTCCAGCTTATACATTTCCTCTGTACTGCATTAGCTTTCAGTTTTCTGCCTACGCAAACAAGGATGGCGATTGAAGTTTTTACTTTAATGATTGGACCTAATTTACACCCCTGCAGCACCTCATGGCTTATTTACAACTTGCCTCAACAAGAATAGACGGTAAAACAGGGGAAGCAGATTCAGAGGACACCTGTTGAAGATGCCTGTGAAATTTATACGAGCCGTTTTAATGTTTGCTGCTATTGTTGTCATGGTGTCCATTAACTGTAGCCTTAATAGCAACAGTGTGTATCATTTGGTCCCGTTTCATTCCCACGGCAAAAAAGAATTGTTGCTCTACATAAAGATGGCGTAGGCTATAAGAAGATTGCCTAGACCCTGAAACTGAGCTGCAGCATGGTGGCCAAGACTATACAGCAGTTTAACTGGACCGGGTCCACTCAGAACAGGCCTCGCCATGGTCGACCAAAGAGGTTGAGTGGATGGCCGGACATGTAATGTGTGGTGGCTTGTTGATCAAAACATTGAGGGGGGAGGTTAGGAGGACTAATTTTAGTAACCTTCATCTTTAGCTGAGAACTAGCAAAAGGATAGTGTGACAGCAAGTGAGGAATACGAGCAGTGAAATAGGATAATTACATGAATTTTGACAGGGAAATTTGGGGGTATTTGCATATAATTACTTTTACCTTGAGAAAAGATATTCTGGTCAAGGAAAAATTTGTGAGGGAGTGACAGCTGGTCTGTTTCTATGCTGGGTTCCTCTTAATGCTTTTTGTGACAGTTTTTTCTTGTTGTGGTTTTACCCTGCCAGTGCTTTCCTGTTTTAGCATGGAGCTTCCTCGTGGTAATGTTTAGTCTGATTACGTTTGCTGTTTTAGTGATATTCATATGCTATTAAAGTATTTATACATTTTGACTTGGCTGTTTTATATTTTCAGTTATAAATTTTAGTTTAAGTTTTGGTAATTGTATTATTTGCTTTTGTGCATTTTTTTTTTCTTCTTTTTTTTCTTTCTATTTTGCTTTTCTTTCTGATTCAGTTTTAGTAATTGTAGTACTTCAATTTAAACTTATTTTATTTCAATTAATTGCCAAGGCAACATTTCTAATCAGTTCTAGGTTTTCATAAAATATTCATTTTATTTAAATTTGGAAAAAAGATTTTTAATAGCTTTAGTTGTAGTTTTAGTTTTACTTAAAAATAACACTGGCTAATACAGCCAAGTCCTAACATTCAGCTGGGATTTATATGCTCTGTGTGTCAAAGGTTCTTCAGAGCCAAAGATTGACTGAGTTGTGCTGAAACTTGTGGATCTCGACGTAAGCAGATGTGTTTCCTTTTAATCCCTTTTCCACTGTGTTGTCACTGAATTCTTGGACCGCACAAACTTACTGCCAAAAAGCCTTTGAAAGCTTCTTATCTAATTTCCGTCTTCAGATTCTGCAATCAAGATGCAGGACAGTTGTTTCCTAACTGAACTGTACCACTGCAATATCTGGAAAGTTGCATTTGTGTAATATGAGAATTACATTTTCCACTAGGGTATGAGTGCCAAAATACTCTGGCAGCAATATATCGGTAATATTTCAGCTTAAGAAAAGATTATAAAAACACAATTTATCAACGTTTAATTATTTTTTTTTTTTACATTTTGGGTTTAATTGATGGTAGACGTCTGTATTCCCGCGGCTCTCCCGGGGAACCACGGGACCTGACCGGATTTTTTGCGTCACTCGGAAATCTCTCACTGCTCTTGATTGAATAACTTTTGTAACTTTAATAAGGATTAATCTTTAATTTATACAGTCAAATATGCAATGTTATTTTACATTTGATTTATTCAATTTCTGTACCTAAAAACTGTTAGTCCTACCTAAAAGAAAAAAAAAACTAAAAAAAGCACCATTTATTTTATTTGTGCTGTTGCTTGTAGTTAGATTATTTGTTCTTATTTTCTTTTTTTATTTGACCAATATAGTTTTTCCCTAAACATAGCACATACCGAACCGTACCGAAACCGAACATTTGGGCTGTTACCAAATTATATCAATATCAAAATGTATCTTTGCAACACAGAAGCTGCATGGGATGAATTTCCCACACAGAGAGACATGAATGCATTCAACCGGCAGTTACAAATGCATAAATAATATTTTGTTATTTTAAACATAAAACATTGAATACTGATATTTTAAATTATTTTAAAAACAAAAAGATACTTTAAATGTGAAATGAAAACCGCCAGTAGGTGGCAGCATGTCACTGTTAATAAGTGATTCATTGCGATTGAACCGAATCATTTAAACGGGTGATTCATTCAGGAACGAAACACCGTCATGTTGCACAGAGATGTAAAACAGCACTATGGCTGTGTTTGGAAATTTTTTTTGTTGGCAAAATAAAGCAAAAACAGGCAATTTAGTGTCTAAAACGTAAGTCTCATAATATTACCTTCTTGTTTATTGAATTGTTGAATAAAATCACATTTGTAATCATGCTGATTTTAGAGGTGAAAACTGTCACTCCTCGTGTGGTATTGACTATCTTGCTGTGGTATTTTTATGCACAATGGTGTTTAGTCTTTCACAAAACATAGCTAAGGTAGGGACATTATAACTACCCACCATATTGATTTACGGTCTTAAATGTGTCCAGCGCTTATTTTTTATTTTTTTAAAGGCTAGTCCCTGTTTTTATACAGTCTATGGTCTGGTCCAGCGTTTATCGGGTTGTGTGTAATAATGGTTCCGTGTGTAGTTACAGCAATGGACTTAACGAAGCCTCGCCTCGATGATTTTTTGTATTCGAGTTACTCGAGGTATTCGAGGAATCGTTTCAGCCCTAGTACATTCAGAGACGCTGCCAGGTAGAATTAATTCACACACGCAATCGCTCTCACGAATGCATTCAAATTAATGTAATCTTTACTGTGCTACTTTATCTGTATCTGATTTAGAACGAGCAGAAATCTGTGAGAAATATGTTATAGGAGCAACAGCCATGTAGGCAGCGCTGTGTCATATGTCATAGCTGTGCACAAGCTGTTTGTCACAGCCCCAGACTTATTTGTTCATTAATGACGTCATCAGCGACTAGTCGACTTCGACTTGACTTTCATCACATAAGTCGACTTCAAAAAATCAGAAGTCGTTCAACCCCTAGTACATTCATATAATTAATTAATTTATATGTTCATTTGTATAATTCCCTTAGCACTCTTTTAAAACCTCACAGCTTTTCGGCCCTGTTTTCACTCAAAACGAAACTACTCTGCTGCTGTGTGCACGTGAGACTAACTTAAAACTGTGCTTTATGCTGGACCGTATTTATTTATTGGGAGTTGTTCAAATCACGGAAATCGAATACGGTTTTAATGATAATTAATAGATGAAATGGTAATACTAACTGTGGGGAATTTTATCATGATTTATCGCCAAACCGGTAATCGTTACATCCCTAATTGTGTTGTCAATGTTAAACGAATTGTATCCTGACAAGACGAATAAAAATAAGAACACTTTTTTTTTTTTTCCTACTGTTGCATAAAATATTAAATTAATTTTGTGTCTTAAGATAATTCATATAAATTCAAGTCAAAGTCAATAAATTCAAGACTCTTGACAAGACGAATAAAATAACATAAAATTTTGTGCAGACTACACTTTTATTTGACAGCCTATCTCTCTTTCAGTAGCGGAAATTTAAAGCCTACCTCGCTTTTTCAGAACGATGAGCTTTGTAAAAATCGACACGTTTCAGAAAGGCGGGACATGGAGGAGAAACAATGTACAGTATGTGGAAAATAATGTGTTTTTTGAACCTTAAATCGCATAAACACATTTCATTACACCAACTACACAATAATGTTCTTTTTAGCAACATCATATGACCCCTTTAAATTAACATTTATTTATAAAACAAAATATCTTCTTTGGCCATATTAGCCTACTCAATAGCATTAACACAGGCTTTAATCCTTTCGAACTTTATCTGGAATGTCACCGTTTCTGTCACTGCAACTTCCCGACCAGGCAAACGAACACACATACACACACAAAATAGTCTGGCTCATGAAAAAAAATTTATTAAAAAAAAAATGTAGTTAATATTTGCTTCATTTGATTTATTTTATCCACCTGTGACCCACCCGCAAATAATCAGAATGCATTCTTTATTACCCGACCCGCGGATTATCCGCAGCGCCTGTGGATATAGGAAAAGCAAAATATGTTTGCTGCCAAATCAGATGGACTTACTGAAAATGCTAATTCATTCTCTGCCAGCAGGTGGTGCTTTAAAGTGGGAGAGAAACTAAGGTTTCCCCAGTAACAGCTGTACACAAAGCAGCGCTGAGCTCACAAACGCTGCTTTAGCAGGCATATAAACATGCAAGATGAAATGAAAATAACATCGAAAACTTCCTTCAGAAATACAGTGATATAAAAACACCCATGCCTCGTTTTGATTTTTAAACGTGTAATGCGTGCTCATGTTTATTCAACGAAGCCTTTTAGAAAATCCATCAGTTTTGATATTGTGGCGAGCGCCACAAATAAATAAATGTATGGGAAACGCATCCCACAGCACAACCACCTGAGCCCAACTTCAGTCTACTCATCACCTTAACTTTAACTGCGTTTGTAGCCAGTGCCATAGCCAGACTGATAAACAAACACAGACCGGAAGTTAACCGGAAGTATACAGTCTATATAAAGCTTGAAGCATCAGAATCGGCAGTTTTTGACAAGGTAAAAAGCGTGTTTTACACTACCACTGAGAAATTTTAACCAAAGTATGTTATAGACTTTTCATTAAGACCCTAAAGAATAATTTCAACTTGTGAAAAATGGGCATCCGATGACCCTTTAAATGTAACTCTCTCACAATGATCGTTTTTGCATGCAAAAAAATCCAGACAAAATAGTGTGAATTCTTGCCCTTGTCCTCTAATTGTCAGTTTGACCAAAATATGCATCCTCTTGCATTTTCTTAGACTTGGGCCTCCCTCCTCACTTAACTCTGTAACATCAACCTCCAAATGTGAGAGAGCTTTGAGATCAGAGCCTCTGGTCACCCGTTAGCCTCCTGACTCATAGCCCACGTGTGTCCGTGCCATCCGGAATCCCTCTTTTCACGTTTTCCTCTCTGCCGCTGTGTGTCATGTATCTCCTCAGCTCTCCATCCTTTCTGCCCCACTGCCCACTGTACTACGCCTACAGAGAGCACCCTCAGTCTCAGCAGGGAAATCCCTCCTGTTTGAACCAGACTCTTTCTGCCCTAAAGAGCGAACAGTTTTTTTTTTTTTTTTTTAACTCGTGTTTATAATCCCTTAAGTATTCTAACTTAATTGAAAACCCTTGGCCTTGATCACTACAGCCTCCCCCCTCAGCTGCTGCCCTCAGCACATGTCATTACGCATATTGTGAATCATGGCTCTTAGATTAATGATTCATGTCTGTTTTTTTTCTCTCGCTCTCTTACTATCCGTGTTATTTTTATTCATCGCCACGGCTGGATAGATGACAGGAGTGAATGTTATCGTGGAGATATCGGTTGACTCACATCGCAGAACAATAAGGGATGCGCAAAAGCATGTGGATGAATGTTGTTGTATCATTTGAGTCTTGCATGTCTCTAATAAACAGGGTAAACGTGCAGTAACCCCCCAAAAGCATGTGTCTAGGAGTCCTCATGACACGGTTGCGTTTTTTGTGGTTGTTTATTTCTGTGGCTCCTGCTGCCCTTGTTGTCTGCGCAGCCATGAGGGCGGCGCCGGTGAGCCGATTGAGAGCTGTGGTTTTCAGTTTGGTGCTCAGCCAAAGTGACCCAAATATACAGCTCCATTAGAATGATGTGCTGTTAGGGCTGGGGCAGCTGTAACTTTCCAAAAAATTCAATAGATTCATTCTTTAAAAAGTAAAAAATTTTTCATTTTTAAAGAATATCACAATTTTCCGTCCATGTTTTGGCACCACATTGAAATTATTAAATTGTACTTTTAAAAGATTAATTAAATTGTTAAACATTTATGAATTGATTTGATTACCATCATTTTTGGTAATACATTTGTGTATGGCATTACACTTTTTTTTTTTTTTATACACTGTAAAAAATCCAATTAACAATGTTGGAAGGGCAAAAATATTGAAGTTGAGCTAATTTTATTGCTTGGGCTTAGTTGTGAGGACATATTATATTGTCTACACAAATATATTTGAAAAACATTGAATGAACTGTTATTTTCAAATCCAGTCAACATTTAGCTATGCTAATGTTGGCTGAACTAATAAAAACGAATCCAGCCAACACTTGAGATCATTCTGCGCGTGCACGAGCCTGAGTGACTTCGCGGGAGGAACAGCGCCGTCTTGTCAAGTTCACGAATCAGGTAAGTGCCACTAAATGTTATTTTTTTAGACTAAATTTATCGACAAAAACATACAGCATATCCAATGTTTTTGAGTGAGATCTGCTCTGTCAGTTTCACCATTTTATTTGAAAGATAATATTGTGTGTATATGTATAGCCTCTATTTATATGTGTGTGTGTATGTATGGGGCAAAAATATTGAAGTTGAGCTAATTTTATTGCTTGGGCTTAGTTGTGAGGACATATTATATTGTCTACACAAATATATTTGAAAAACATTGAATGAACGGTTATTTTCAAATCCAGTCAACAATTAGCTATGCTAATGTTGGCTGAACTAATAAAAACGAATCCAGCCAACACTTGAGATCATTCTGCGCGTGCACGAGCCTGAGTGACTTCGCGGGAGGAACAGCGCCATCTTGTCAAGTTCACGAATCAGGTAAGTGCCACTAAATTTTATTTTTTTAGACTAAATTTATCGACAAAAACATACTGTTGATGCAGAAATTAGTAATGATTCTTAGAACATCAATATGTTGCAGAGGTATCCGCATGTAATATGCACTCTCAGTTAGATCATCCGAAGACGAATTCATAGATACTAGACATGGTAGAGTTACTTATATGAATGAGTATTTTTATAAGCATGAATAAAAATAGTCTATAATACAACAGATTAAATACAACACAGCAATAATATACACAATGGCCTGAAGAAAATGGGTGTTCATTCAAAGAAGGTTTTCCTATGAATTAATTAGTAGAAAAGTCAGTTTCTCCTGTGCATTTGTGCCTTTCTTATGAGGAAAATGAGGGAGTTTATCCCCTGCATTCCTTTTAGGCCATAAAACCAGTGATATCAGCATTGGTTACCATGGAACCAGAGGCCTGTTCTGCTTTTCTGAGGTGTTAGGTGCATTTCGGGGGAAGGGTCCATAGACCCTCGTAATTGGCCATTTGGTTAGGTGATGGGGAGTTCGATATTATTTGTTAAATATAACAAAAAGTTGTGTGTCTGATTGGTCCAAATGCTACAGTACTTTAACGGTATTCTTATCGGTACTTTGTTTTATATATATATATATATATATATGACAAATTAAGAGCTGAATTAACATTGCTTTATATTCTGAAATGTAAAATAAATATTTAAATGAATATAAAACATAAATTTGTAAATGCACCAGTGTGCAGGCATTTTTAGTGTTTTATACATAAGATACAGTAAGAACATGTACAAAGAAATACAATAAAACAAATATACAAATGAAATAAACACTGATTTAATTCTTCCATGAAGTTCTACTAACATTACTGTTCAGGTAAGTAATAGCCTACAAAATAAATCTTAAAGTAATCAAATGTAAATGAACACTACATAGTTTTCAGTGTAAGTATTGATAGATTAATGCTTATTAAAGCTATAACGTTATTCAAATGAGCTGTGAGTGATTTTCTCTTTGCATTTTGATGGCCCAAGCGCCAGTCTGTCACTTTAAGGCAATATATTGACTCGCATCAGATTTTCTCCCAACTGTTCTCCTCCACTTAAAGACATAAACTGTGTTTAAGTAAATGCTCTCCAAGCCGGCCATTTTGACATTTTTGTGTGCATTTGATCGATTGGACATGCACCCGAAGCTCAAAGTGTAATTTGTTTGTCCGTTTTGGAGCGTGCCGCGCGCACACATTTCAGCCTGAGGTTGACCGATTGAGCTGATTCTGACGTTAAGTTTGGTTTTTAGGGAGGAACGAATGCGCACCACTGTGAAGGGAAAGAAGTTGCGCAAGACGAAACCCAGCTAGTTTTTAATAGCTTTACCTCATGTCTTCTTTTGTATAATCCTTAGAACCCAAAATCGAGAAAAATTTTTTTTAAATCAGCTTAATAAAACAGTCACAGGCCTAAAGTGTAAGCAGATGTTTGAATGTTTAGTTCTCTCTTCTATCATAATTAAACAGGGCTTTCATGTTGCGCGTGCTGAAGCTCCTCCGTGTGAGCGCGATCTCGCTTCTGAATTGCGAATAGCAAAAATGCATCATAGACAAATGTTTGAAAAACAGCTGGCGACTCTGGCGAGATAGAATTTGCAAGATGTGTGTATATATAGCAATAATAAATGTAAGAATGTTTTATTAAATTCTCCAGTACCGATAGCAGAACCGTTAATGTCAGAGCTTATCGATACTCCGGTCTTTCATAATTTAGCCCTAGGACCGATTAAATATCAGGTTTCAGTACCCATCCCTAGTTAAATGTATGTCAAGTTCACGCGTCAAGTAAGTGGAACTGAATTTGTACTTGCATTGAATTTATCAGTACAGGTGCATCTCAATAAATTAGAATGTCGTGGAAAAGTTAATTTATTTCAGTAATTCAACTCAAAACTTAAGACATAAACTGTGTTTAAGTAAATACTCTCCAAGTCGGCCATTTGGACATATTTGTGTGTGTATTTGATCATTTGGACATGCACCCGAAGCTCAAAGTGTAATTTGTTTGTCCGTTTTGGAACGCGCCGCGCGCACACATTTCAGCCTGAGGAACAGCGTCTCTTGTGCAGATTGTGCTTTCAACGTTTTATCAAACATGTCCCACAATTTAGCAGCAGTAAAGATGGCATTTTCAACAATCACCGATTGAGCTGATTCTGACGTTAAGTTTGGTTTTTAGGGAGGAACGAATGCGCACCACTGTGAAGGGAAAGAAGTTGCGCAAGACGAAACCCAGCTAGTTTTTAATAGCTTTACCTCATGTCTTCTTTTGTATAATCCTTAGAACCCAAAATCGAGAAAAATTTTTTTTAAATCAGCTTAATAAAACAGTCACAGGCCTAAAGTGTAAGCAGATGTTTGAATGTTTAGTTCTCTCTTCTATCATAATTAAACAGGGCTTTCATGTTGCGCGTGCTGAACCTCATCCGTGTGAGCGCGATCTCGCTTCTGAATTGCGAATAGCAAAAATGCATCATAGACAAATGTTTGAAAAACAGCTGGCGACTCTGGCGAGATAGAATTTGCAAGATGTGTGTATATATAGCAATAATAAATGTAAGAATGTTTTATTAAATTCTCCAGTACCGATAGCAGAACCGTTAATGTCAGAGCTTATCGATACTCCGGTCTTTCATAATTTAGCCCTAGGACCGATTAAATATCAGGTTTCAGTACCCATCCCTAGTTAAATGTATGTCAAGTTCACGCGTCAAGTAAGTGGAACTGAATTTGTACTTGCATTGAATTTGAACCAAAGACTTAAACTACTTCAGTCTGTGTGCATTGAATTTATTTAATACACAAGTTTCACAATTTGAGTTTAATTACTGAAATAAATGAACTTTTCCACGACATTCTAATTTGAGATGCACCTGTACTTGTATATTAAAAAAGGTGTAAATGTATTATTTAAAACGTATGTATTTATACACAAACGTACAACATGTATAAAAACATCGAATAAGCGTTGTATGAATATGTCTGAGGGAAATGTGCTGTTTAAGTGAAGGGAATGTGGTCGGTCTTCTCGTTTAATCCATAAAACACTTAATGTCGAAAGCTGTGTTACTATAATGAATTTTAGGTTTAATTTTGGCGTGTTGTATGATATTTTTGTGTTTCCGTGACATTAAAAGATATGAAGAGATCGTGCGGTCTCTCTCTTTTGTAAGCCATTGATGCTTATTACGACAAAACGTGTAATGTAATAAGCTTATTTGAAGTTAACATTGGCGTGTTGAATGGGTTTTAGCGTGTGCAAACTTTTGCAATTGTCCCGTGAAGTTAAAAGTTGACATAAAACGTGACTAATAACCAGGCTCTTTTCAAATGGAGCGGATTACACTGCGTTTCTGGTCTCGTGAAGGCGCTTCAGAGAGGAGTTCGTTGTTCCAAAGGAGAATAGAATCCTTTCACAAGGCTGTTATCAAAGCAGACTGCGTTGCAGAAAAAGCAGACTCAAAGTCAGTTCTCTAGGTCGTGAATCACTAGATCATGCACACAAGTCCCTGCACTGGGGAAGAGACCATGGCTTAGTAAACATTGGGACAATTGATCAATTTGTAAAACGTCACCACTGGTATTTATCAACAACAGGCAGGCATATTTTGATATTATTTTAATGCTGTTTAAGGTAGACTTATAATATGAAATGTGCATGTTCTATTACAAATCCTTGCAACTAATGAACAGTCAACATCAATGCTCCCTGTGTTGTGCAATGGATTGAGATTTTTTTTTTTTGTGTGCCAAAAAAAAATGGTTGCAACTTCTATTTCATCACAAATTTAATTAACTGATGTTATATTACATTTTAAATGATTTAAAAGGCATCATTTAATTTTTGTTTAATAAATTGTACTTTATTTCTCCATCAGGGTGTGGCCGAAGGTTTCATTGGTGCTTTCTCATCATTGCACGTTTTCAGATGCTGGCCAGTCACTTCTTCCAAGGCTCCACACACTGCCATGTGACCAGACTGCTCCACTGCAACTGCATAGTGTGTGTGTACTTTCAACACTAAGACTTAAGGTAATATGTGTAAAAATTTAGAGTGTTTACTACAATTAAAATGTGCTCATTGTGCACAATGTGCTAAATTGTTCTCAGTGGCATCTATGCTAGTATTAGACTGTCTCATTCTTATTCCGAGGTCACCATAGCCACCAGATCCAGTCTGTATCCAGATCAGATAGTGGATCAGCACCTAGAGACGCCCTCGACAGCCCTGAATGTCAGCGGAGACCAGGACAACTAGATGAGCCCCAGAGACCGATCGCCTCCCGAAGACCTTGTCACCTAGACAGCCATCGGGACAAGACTACAGGAACCAGACCAGTCCTCAGCCAAAGTGACCCAAATATACAGCTCCATTAGAATGATGTGCTGTTAGGGCTGGGACAGCTGTAACTTTCCAAAAAACTTCAATGGATTCATTCTTTAAAAAGTAAAAAAACCCAAAAAACAACACAATCTGACCTGTGTTGCAGCCTGCAATTAAACTGCTGGATTCGTCTCGGCCAGAGAAGAACGATGGAGTTTTGGTTCCATCGACACACGATTTTTCTGTTTAATACTGTAAAGCTGCTTTGACACAATCTGTAGCGTAAAAAGCACTATGTAAATACAGTGACTGGACTTTACTTGACTCGGTTCAGTTGAACTGCAACACCTGGTTCATTAATTTTTTTCTGACTTCTGCCTCATTTTAAAGATATAATTGTGAACAGTAGTAATATTTGTAAATGTTTGTTTGCAAACATTTTGTTTAACTTGTTTAGTCTAAGTTCATTAAACAAATGTTTAAAATACATTTTGCAGTTGTATTACAAATGTAATGTTTGACAACTGGAGCACTTTAAAGGGATATTTCACCCAAAAATGGAAATTTGCCGCTATTTTATTGACCCTCAGGCCATCCCAGATGTCAGTGACTCTTTTTCTTCAGTAGAACAGTAAAGAAGATTTTCATCGGAAACGGTGATCGTTGGCGATTCATACACTGCACGTTTGTGGCTGCCGGTTTTTAATTGTTTAGCTTCATAAGGGCCTCAATGTGTCCTCAGGAGCCTTTGATAAATTGGTCTTGTCTGTATATGTTTATTTGACTCTCAGAAGCCAGCAGCCAGAGACGGGCAGTTTACGAATTGCAATATTTTCAAAGACAATGTTTTCACTTAAAAATTTCCTTAACGTTTTTTTCTTCAATTGAACAGTAAACTACATCTTGGATGGCTTGAGGGTGAGTCAATTAACAGCAAATTTTCATTTTTGGGTGAACTATCCCTTTAAGCCTACATGTTTTCTGTATGACAAATGTTATAAATGCAGATTGTTATTAAATAAAGGCTATTATGTGTTGTAATGTGTGTGTTTTAGTGATTGATAGACACCAGGTAATAATTTTCTTCAACTCGATATAAAATAGAATAACTAGTTCCACAGCAATTTCTTATGATGCCCAAATAATAAATCTTATTTGAGGTAACATGAAACACATGGAGTGAATGGTTAAATTTTAATTGACACAATTTGCTGTAGTTTTCTAAATGTTTGACCAATTAAATAGTTTGTTGAATGGACTATAAAACTATTTCAGTAAAGGTTGAGCCAACTAAAAAAACATTTCAGGCAACACTTTGAAGACAGAAATTGACTGAATGTAAAATTTCTGTGGAACTTGTTACTAAATTAGTTGAAACAGCTTGACGTTATTTACAGTGTAGTCTGTGTACTCCCTGGCAGTAAAATAAGCCACTATATTACAGGTCCAGTTATGCAAAAATATATATATACTGTGAAACCATAATCTTAAAAATACTGTGGATTTTAAGATTTTGTCTTAACACTTAGTACACCTGTGTAAAGCAGAACTGATGTTAGCTAGTGGAGAATTCAAACCACCATGACAGTTTTGTGGGTACACTTGTTCCTGAAAAGCTTGTTTTGTTTTGTTTTCTCTTGTCATGTGTCTTTTTTTTGTGTATGCTTGCTTCCTGTAACGTGTCATTAGCTACACTGCATCACTGCACATGGTTGCACAAAACAAAACAAACTTGTGATTACAAAAGACATTTCGGAAAATCTGTGTAACCAAAAGATAGCGGCTCCGAGACTGGCAGTTTCTTAAAGATAAAGAAGTATTTTCTGCACCACTAGCATCAGCAACATGAAATTGCAAACATTTTTCTACTAACACTCACCTTGTATTGCACTGGTTGGTCAAACAGAGTCCCGTGACTCCCACCCCACACTCACACCATTGATTGAGCCAGGACGCTCAAACAAACTGAACAATATTTTGCCTATAAAGGGAGTGGAGGTTAACTCCCCAAATTCATTAAATTGCACACTGATGATGAACATACGCTCATGTCACACCCCCGGCTGTTAAAAACAAACAGTGCATTCATGATTTTGGATTCTGCATCCACAGGCTTGTAAATTGGATTTAGGTTGAACAACAGTTTTCTGGTCGGGTTTGCTCTCATTCTCATATTGCTTCCCGCTGTTGTTTTAATAACAGTGATCCTCAGATGACCATAGCCAATTTACTGTGCCATCTGCATTATTTATCAGCGCAACTATTAATTATTTATTGAGCACTGTCATGAATGGGGCTGTTGTGTTTACACACGGAGAGTCGTTTCACTGAGAAGGGCATTGTGTGGTTCTAGATGCAGTCAAGCTGGATCTTATTCCTAAGCTTGTATGCACAAGGGAGAACGCTTATTTTACGTTTTTATATATATGTGACTATATAATGTTTTTATATATTTAGAGCAGTTTATGTGATATTATAATGTTTGATTTAGTGAAGAAATTGGCAGAATTTGAAAGCTGGAACTTTATTCCATATCAAAAATAGTTTCACAAATAGCTCTGTAAACCCATCCTCTATCACACATACAGCTACACTTGCAGGTCTCACTTCCTCAGTGTGTCTTCATGACTTAGCTTAGATGTTTTATGTTTAAACTGTCTAGTGTCTACACCTTCCTCTTTCACTTTTTTTTGCTCCATCACACACAAAACAAACACCTTCAAAAATGTTCAAGCATTTAGCCTTGACCTCTTTGTCTAGTATGCCACAGTAATGTTCATTATGTGACGCATTCAGTCTCACAGCTTCAGCCATGTTGTGTTAGTGCTGATGTCAAACACATAGAACCGGTAAACTCTGTAAAGGGAAACTACTTTAAGAAAGTATGTTGTTAATTTAAGCAATTAGTCAATTTAGGTGAAATTTGTCTGTTGTCAAGCCGTGTTTCGACTTTACACTGCCTTCATTGATGATGATTTTACACTATGCACTCTCACCTTGCCCAGATTGTTCTGATAAAACAAGCAGGTATAAGGGCGTTTCTGTTGTGTTGGTTTTTCTTGTCACTGTTCTACAGGAAGATTTCACCCATAAATGAAAATACTATCTTGAATTAATTTGAACCATTATCTTTTGGTTTCATTTGATTGATTGCTGGTAAAATGGAACCACAATTTTTTATTAAAATTTTCCAAATTGTTGGACTATTGACTTTTTCCAGTCATGGTTATTAAAGGGTTAGTTCACCCAAAAATGGAAATTAGTCCATGTTTTACTTGCCCTCAAGTCATCTTAAGGTTATATGACTTTCTTCTTTCAGATGAATCCAATCGGAGTTAAATAAAACATTTTCCTTGCTCTTCCAAGCTTTATAATGGCATGGGCGGGGTGGTGCCGTTGTACTGTTGCTACCATCGCATCATCCAGGTGGATACTGCACACTGGTGGTGGTTGGGGAGAGACCCCCCCCCCCACACATGATTGTAAAGCGCTTAGTGTGTGCACAAAGTGCTATATAAGTGCATCATTCATTCATTCATTTTTGTTCAACAGTCCAAAAGTAGTCAAAGCGCATCCATCCATATTAAAATGTGCCTCACACGGCTCTGGGGGGTGAATAAAGGCCCAATAGATGTAAGCAAATAGATGTGTTTTTGGAAGAAAAATATCCATATTTAAAATGCTATAAACACCTTTCTTTCACTTCTGCTAACTGTCGTAGGCGGAAGCCGTTCCAGCCGATGACATAGGACATATGCGTAGTGTAAGCGCTGGTAATTAGTGACAAACGTGGAAACACGATGGAGAGAGAAAAAAACAAAACGGCGGTCACAAATTAGAAGCACAAAACGAGGATTTGTAAAGAAAAATGTCAGAGGATTTTGAATATAAGCCAAGAGGAGGCTGGTTTTCCTTTGCTAAAGTAAGGAAACTTTGCTTCCTTTGTTCCTGTAAACAAACATTGTTTTTTTGCGAGACTCACACCACGTGGGCTACACCTATGTTCAAAAGGAAGTCTCTTGTGAACGCGCATACGAAAGTTAGCGGAAGTTACACAAAACTGTTTATATCATTTTAAATATGGATATTTTTTTATACAAAAAGCATCAATTCACTACAGGAGGCCTTTGTTCTCCCCCGGAGCCGTGTGAGGCACATTTTAATATGGATGGATGTGCTTTATTTGACTACTTTTGGACTGTTGAACAAAACACCTGCCCATGCCATTATAAAGCTTGGAAGAGCAAGGACAATTTTTTTATATAACTCCGATTGGATTTGTCTGAAAGAAGAAAGTAATATACACCTAGGATGCCTTGAGGGTGAGTAAACCATGGACTAATTGTCATTTTTGGGTGAACTAACCCTTTAACTTTGACTTATTTGTTGTAAATAAGAATTTGGTGAACGTTTGTAAGTTGTATGGATACCATGAAAGTTTTCTTTTTTCTTCCATGCTCTAAATTAGTTGCAAACTGTGTTAACTTAAGCCAGTTAAAGTGTAGCCTGTAATAGACTGAGCTAGTATTATCACTGCTCTCTGTCTCTCTGTGTGTGTGTGTGTGTGTGTGTGTGTGTGCGTGCGTGGATGCCTGCAGGCGAATCTGTTTGAGCTGCCCTTCTTTCGCTCATCTGTTCCCATGGGCTCAGTGTGCCTGTTATATCACACATTTTTTTTTTCCACTGGCTGTCACCACACCAGCCCTAATAAAGACTTTTATCTACCTGGAGATCTGAATTCTAGGGACCAGGACATATCATAATTTCATTACATATCAGATTCACAAGATTTATGTGTTTTATTTATGGAGTAAAATACATAATCATTTTTATCTAGTTATACATTTATTTATAAATGTATTTAATTGTTTAACTTTAACTTTATTTTGAGTTCTTAAGGACCCTCTTAATGTCATCCGCTAAGCTACTCTATAGCGCCCCATTCACACAGGGGGCGTCAGCGTTAACGCTTGACGGAGGGCGTTTCTGAAGCTTGGTGCTGACGCGACCGTCATAGTGACAACAGCCAATCACATAAGTCTTCTGGTGTTGCATGAAAGCGATTGGTTAGCGTCTGCGCTAGGTTATTTGCATAAGGTCATCTGATTGGCTGACGCCTGAGTTGGCGCTTAAAGTTGAAAAGTTTCCAACTTCTGCCGCGAGCAACGGACCTGACGCGACGGACCCACAATTAATTTCGCCAACGCTTGACATCACTCCATTCAATGTAAACGAGAGGCGTTGACGCTGACGCCCCGTGTGAATGGGGCGTAGGAGTCCCACTAGGGATGGGCGATACCCCTTATTTTGTTTTCGATACGATACCGATATTTTTCAAGGCAGTATCGTCGATATCGATACCGATTCGGTACTTCTGCACTAAACATTTAAATTATGAAATGTTTTAAATTATTAAATTACTAAGAGTAAAATGGGTAATGAAAACCACTTAACTTTGTTTAAAACGCGTTTTAACCTGTATTTGATCTCAACCTATACTGAGATCAAATACAAAAAAATAAAACCATCAACATATTTCAAAATTGTAACATATATCACCACATTTTTATATTAGTGCTACCAGTATTACAACATTAATATTCTAACTTATTTGTAACATTTGAACTATGGTTCATTTTTATAAGGGACTGCCAGTGACCGGCTGTTACGTGCATAAAATGCAACCTTTTTATTCTGACAGTGTATGATTTCTATTAACATTACAGAATAGAACATGATCAATATTATCTTTCAGCGTTCAATTTAAATAACTGTAATTGCACAAACTATGTAGGCTACAATTTCAGTTTGTTTATTGTGAAATAACTCTGTCCTTCTGTCCTCTGATAAGCATTGTTCAGGGCTGCCATTCCCAAAAGCTTTAATGCTTTCTTATGATACTTTTGGGAAACGCAGCCCTGTTTGAATGCACTGTCAGAAGTGAGTGAATGCTCTCTGTGATTGATTAGTTCTGTCTTGCAACATTTGC
>NW_015505588.1:1174799-1177952 GCF_001515645.1 Sinocyclocheilus grahami | reverse complement strand
CACATTTTTATATTAGTGCTACCAGTATTACAACATTAATATTCTAACTTATTTGTAACATTTGAACTTTTGATTTAGTGCAATATTTTGTACAGCCATTAGGGACTGCCAGTGAATGGCTGTTGCATGGATAAAATGCAACCTTTTTATTCTGACAGTGTATGATTTCTATTAACATTACAGAATAGAACATGATCAATATTATCTTTCAGCGTTCAATTTAAATAACTGTAATTGCACAAACTATGTAGGCTACAATTTCAGTTTGTTTATTGTGAAATAACTCTGTCCTTCTGTCCTCTGATAAGCATTGTTCAGGGCTGCCATTCCCAAAAGCTTTAATGCTTTCTTATGATACTTTTGGGAAACGCAGCCCTGTTTGAATGCACTGTCAGAAGTGAGTGAGTGAATGCTCTCTGTGATTGATTAGTTCTGTCTTGCAACATTTGCGTGTGTTCAGATGAGCAGGAAAATAGTTCTATCCTACACAATTACTCGCTAACAAAGGTTATTCGTCCAATTCAATGCATTTGAACGCATTATTATTATTTTAAATAAACAAAATCACTGGTAAATAAAACACACCTTAGTATCGATATTTTTTGTTTGAGTATCGATACTTTCGATACTTTTCGATATATCGATACGCCCATCCCTAAGTCACACACTGCAGAAAAGCTTCAAGCGGTTATAGGTCAAGTCTTTAGCTCTTCAGGGTCTGACACTCGTTAAAGATGTAATCTTGTTAAAGGCGATTTGTTTTCAGTGGCTGGGAGATCTGATATGTCTTGGTATAAATAGCCATTACTTAAAAAAAACAAAGACTGATATTTCATAATAGCTAAATGATCCTTTTTGCATGCTTAATTACATTTAGCTTTATTTCTCTCTGTCTCTCTCTCTTTTCTTGCCTCAGGTTATGAAAAGACAGAAGACACGTCAGAAAAGACTTCTTTAGCAGACCAGGAAGATTCCAGACTAATTTTTATCAGTCAGCCCCAGTTCACCAAGTTCTGCAGTAATCGGGTCAGGTACGTGTCCTTCCATGTGTATTGTGCAAACATCGGTTTCCTCAAACAAAGGCTGAACAGGCCTTCATGGTGACCACGGGGATGATGAACTTCAAGAAGGTGGATGAAGCCAGTGAAATGTTGTTTATAAAAACTTGTTCAACACTGGAATTTATTGATTAAAATATTGTAAGTGTAACTACATGTATTCTTTTACCTAGTACTTCTTTGAGTAGTTTAATTTCATGATTCATACTTTTATTTAGCAAAAATACACTTTATTTTACGCTGTCCTTGTTACAGTGTAATTAATTATAGGCCTACATTTAAGTACTGAGTTTCTATTATTCAAAGAGTTCTGAAAAATAATATATCATGGTAACCACAAAAATATTAGGCAGCACAACTATTTTTAACATGTTTCTCGAGCAGCAAATCAGCATATTAGAATGATTTCTGAAGGATTATGTGACACAGAAGACTGGAGTAATGGCTGCTAATTCAGCTTTGCCTTCACAGGAATACATTACATCAAAAAAAAAATGTTTTTTTGCAGTTTTGCTGTATTTATCAAACAATTGCAGCCTTGGTGTCTTCTTTCATAAAAACATTTTTAAAAAAAATCTTGTTGTTCCCAAACTTTTTGAACGTTTGTGTAGGCAGCAAGGCAACTCAGTTGGGTTCAGAACAGAACTTATATCTAATGTCACTAAAACAAAAACAAAAGTGTTGAACAGACTGTACTGCCATGGCTGGATGGATGGATGAAGATGGTTTTGAAAAATATTTGAGTGGGAAGGAACTGTACGAATAAAGTGTCACATTAAAACTAGTGAGCTGGTATTTGACAGACAAGAGAACGTATTGCTGTGTTCAAGCCACCACAGTGGCTCACAGTGTCCAAGTTACATATGGACTCATAGTGATGTATGGCAGGCAGAGAGGAGGTAGAAGCAGGCGCTGCAGTTAATATCTGATATCTGCTGAATCACACTCTGAATTACCTTTAAGGAGCAGTTCATCAAAAAATGAAAATTGTGTAATTATTTACTCACCCTCAAAAGATCAGCCTGAGTCAGTAAAATGAACTGATTGGAAATGACAAATATTTCAGCATTTGTGAAGTGTAAGATGCTTGGTGGTTTTTCTTCCACCCTGCAGTGAGAGAGCATTCATCCAGACTTCATGTCACTCAGACTGCAGACCTTCAGTATTGAAACCCAAAAGCACCTATTTGATAGTTCCATCTAGTGATCATAACAGCCACTGCAGTCTGACAAGAGCATAATTACTCGCTAATAATGCCATACTTTGATTAATGCAGGGAAGAACAACGTGCTGTCTCATGTCTGGACTGTTTATCTGTGCTTTTAGGTATATAGAGAGCTGACTCTCATGCAACAGATAAATCATTAGTTTTAAACGGCCAGCTCCACTGTCAGACCAGGTTAATGTTTGCATTCCTGCAGTTTGAGAGACTAGGGAGTCCTGCTTGCTTATGTGTATTTATTTTATGTAAACTGCCATGAGAAGAAAACAGGCTTTAGTTGTAATAGGTTACTGTCACATTTAGCTGACAATCAGTAGGTGCTCATTTAGAAAGATCACACGCAAGGGGTAGGATATCATTTTAATTTCCTTGTGCATTTGTTCTCCTAGGAACAGTAACACTTAATATAGCATACAAATGTTTGTGTTCCTTAAGTAAAATAAGTCAGAAATTCAAACGAAACTGTATTTTGTATTTTCGTAGCTTTTAAAAAATGTTTTATCTCCATCCCGATTCTAAAGTTAAAGTTTCTTGCATCAAAAATCTGTTTATTTAGTTTTGTATGAGAATGTCCCACCCTCTCTCTGACTCCTTTTGCCAGACATTTGTATGTAAATGACCTCCTTTGTGACTGGATAACCTCCACATACTGCATTACTTGACATTTGTCATTCATCAGGCCAATATGGTTAATACCGACTGAAAGTCATTGACCACTTTGAGAGGTGTGTTTGCTAGATTAAGCCTTTATATACATACAGGTGCATCTCAATCAATTAGAATGTCGTGGAAAAGTTCATTTATTTCAGAAATTCAACTCAAATTGTGAAACTTGTGTATTAAATAAATGCAATGCACACAGCCTGAAGTAGT
>NW_015505588.1:1143838-1167976 GCF_001515645.1 Sinocyclocheilus grahami | reverse complement strand
AGACAGGCATCTGAGATCGGCTTGATTTGAGAAAGGGGAAAACATTTAACCAGATTTTTTTTTAAAAACACTGGGTGGATTTTTATCATTATAGGGTAGTTGTGTACACACACTGCCAACACACATTTTGGTTCAAACTACTTGTAAAAGTGCATGTAGCATCCTATGACCCCTTTAAGTTGTTGTAAAATGTAAGGAATTTTTCTCTTGAACAAAATACTAACATAAGCTTTACCTAAACAAATACAACATTCTGGAGTTGGGAATAGAGCGCATGCTAAGTTGTATTAAATTACACATTTTGACACCTCAAACAAACAAACATTATTAACATCTCTCTCCTAACACAAAAACCAAAAAAGTATGTTTGCTCCTCACACTATAGACAAAACGGCTGTTGATGCATTTGTAAATACGGCACTGCCAACAATGCCATGACCTTCTCTCCATTAAAATGATTAACAGCACGTGGTTAAACCCTGAGGTGCATCTTGATGAGCAGTTACACTAGTCACCCCAGTGACTGCCTGATGAGCCAGCGTCCTGAAGCTCTCGTGTGCGATACATGTTTGTTTAAAAGCATGATGACGCCAAGTAGTGCTAAAAGAGCAGAGCGTGTGGGTTAAGCAGCCGGCTGAGGTCTAGAAGCAGACCTAGATCTGGTTTCTGGGGTCGTGTAGAGGAAATGGGAGGAGAGACGCAGGTCAGCTCTCTCTGCACTGCCGTGAGAAAGCTGTCTGCTAGAATGTCATGTTGAGTTTACGTTGTCCATCATTATTATTGTTAAATAAACTTTGCATTAGCAACCACTTTCAATAAAATGTTTAAAAGGTTCTGAAGAGCTTCATATTGTTTGATGGTAATTCATTTGATTTCACAATAGCCAATATTTAAACTATTTATTATATTTTTCCCCAGGTATATTTTTGAAACCTTTTTTTGTAAAGATGTTTTTTGCACCCATTTTATTGAATTAAAAAAAAGGTCTAATGTGTGCTAGATGAGTATGAGGACAGATGGCAATGTCATTTTTCCCTCTTGCTCTCCTCCATGAATTTGAGTAGCCCAGCAACATGGAAATGTGTTTCTTTATCTGAAGAACAGTAGGAGCAGCTGCTAGCTGCTGTTAGCCACCTGACGCAACTACACTGAGCAAATGCTGAAAACTAGCCAAGAGAAAGTCTAGAAAAGTGAGAACGACAGGCCCCTGACAGAACTTTCCATCTCGTACGGTGCTGCTAATTGCTGTGCTACGGTATGCTGTGTGCCGTGCTCTGATAAGGATCTCTGTGAAGACTGGATCAGTGAAACGTAGAGACAGTGAGAGGACTCATATCGCTTTCCATGTTAGAAATGTGCACAGACTTTCTCAGTCTCTCCAACGTGGCTGTATTGTAATGTATGTATTGTATTTTATATTACAGTCATTTAGTAACAAAATGCTAATATTCTGAAAGGCTTTTAGGTGGCTGAGAATATTGAATTGAATATAGTATTTTATTTTAATACATTATTTTATATTTTATTGTATACAGTATTATCTTATCTTATGTTTATTTTATATTCTATTATATGTATTATTATATTTAGTGCTGTCAATCAATTAATCGTGATTAATTGCATCCAAACAAAGTTTTTGTTTACTCAATATGTGTGTACTGTGTAAATTTTTTTGTGTATATATATAAATACACACACATACAGTATATTTTTTGAAAATATTTACATGTATTTACATGTATATATTTACATTCATATAATTTATATTATATATTTAATATATAAATGTAACATTTTCTTATGTATGCATACATGTGTGTGTGTATTTATATGTAATAAATGTACACTGTACACACTATGTAAACAAACTTATTTTGGATGCGATTAATCGTTTGACAGCACTTATTATATGTTAATAAAAATTCAGACTGTTTCTTGGTGGACTGAGAATATTGTATTCTCTTTTATATTATTTATATAGTATTGTATTAGTTTGTATTATTACTTTGTATACGTGTTATATTTTATTATATGTATCATTTATTAAGAATACTGTATTTTATTGTATTGTATTTTGTTTTATCTTTTTATATTTAATGTTGTTTTATATTTTATCATTAGTGAATACAAAATAAATAAATACCAATATTCTGATTGAAATACATTTTTTTTTTTTTTGGTTGGCTGTTCTTTTTGTAAGTGGGTGGATAAAGAGGCAGGTGTCAGGGTTCAGAGTGGGATGTTTATCTCAGTCTAAAGTGGCCTCGCTGTCTTGGGCCTAATGTAAGCATAAATCAGTCGGCAGTCTGAGAGATGGAGGCTCTGGCAAGCTCCCACCGTAGTTCACTCAAATTCAGAGCTCTTTACAGCCCAGTCTCTCTCTTCTCCTCAAACTTTGCTGTTCTTTATGGTCTTTAACTGCCTCTCTCAATCACTCACTGTGTGTTTGTGCTCGTGTCTCAGGCTGGCACTGAAACTGACACTGGGTGTGGCAAGGGGGACAGATTTTGATTCGTGATGGAGGTCATGCTAATGATTCCTGGTTATCAATATCACATTTTATGGTATAATAGTGACCCACTAAAAATTGCAAACTGTGAGAAATTAATGGATGATAAACTGTGTCAGCCCAGTCTGCAGGTGATGTCAAGTGGTTTTATATTGTGGTCATTGTTAGGATGTAACCACATCCTCTCTTCTTTTCTCTCCAGCACTGCGAAGTACAATGTCCTCACGTTCCTGCCTCGGTTCCTGTACTCTCAGTTCAGAAGAGCAGCAAACTCCTTTTTCCTGTTCATCGCACTTCTGCAGGTAAGACTTCAGTGTTATTCTTCAACCTTCCTCCCTCAGGGCAGGAATACTGATGATAAGATGGAGAGATTAAGACTGTCAACTCTCACGAAATATTAAAGGGATAGTTCACCCAAAAATGAAAATCATGTCATTAATTACTCATACTCATGTCGTTCCAAACCCATAAGACCTTCGTTCATCTTTGGAACACAAATTAAGCTATTTTTGATTAAATTCAACAGCTTTCTGTCCCTGCATAGACAGCAACGAAACTAAAATGTTCCCAGGCCCAGAAAGGTATTAAGGACATTGTTAAAATGGTTCATGTGATATCTATCAGTGGTTCAACCATAATTTTACGAAGCTACGAGAATACATTTTGTGCACAAAGAAAACAAAAATAACTACTTTATTCAACAATTCTTCTCATCTGCGTCAGCGTCCTCCGCCATTTACAAGAGACAAGTGTGTGCATTCCTCTGCTTGTAAACAAGGCATGAATGACATGAGTTATTAATGACAGAATTTTCATTTTTGGGTGAACTATGCCTTTAATTGCTAGCTAACACATCCATTTAAAGGTAAGTATATTGCTCCTTGAGTACTGAAGTTTCAAAGGTTTGGAGTCTTTTGAAAGAAATTAATGATTTTTATTCCAAGGACCGTTAAATTGATCAAAATGGGCAGTGAAGACATTAATAATGTTACATAAGATTTCTGTTTTCAATAAATGCTGTCCTTTTGAACTTTCTATTTATCAAAGAATCCTGAAATATGTATGTGTTTCCACAAAAAATGTTGAGCAGCACTGTTTTCAACATTATTAATAATAAGAAATGTTTGTTAAGCAGCAAATCAGCACATTAGAATGATTTCTGAAGGATCATGTAACACTGAAGATTGAAGTAATGGCTGCTGAAAATTCAGCTTTGCATCACAGGAATAAATTACATTCAGACATATTTAAAAATAGAAATAGTCCATTTAAAATATAATAATATTCCACAATATTTCTTTTTGATCAAATAAATGCAGCCTTTGTGAGCATAATGGGCTTCTTTCAAAAACAAAAAAATCTTACTGACTCCAAACTTTTGAACAGTTGTGTACTGTATATATTGCTTTTGAGACCTAAACAGATTTTGGCTGCACTGCTTCAGCATCTGTGTAATTACCAGATGCTGCAGTCACCGAGGGCTTCTGAGTTCTATAAACATACTGTTCTTTTAGAGCCAGGAGGTATGATGAATCCACCATCGAGCAACCCGGCATCACCCTGTGGATGCGCTGCACATTAAATTAGCGCCTCTGTTTTAATGTAGCTCAATCGATGACCAGGGGGAAGAGAGATGAAGAAAGAAGAGAAACTGCGAGGTACAAGAGTAAAACAGAGGGAGTCAGGTGGCTTTGAAGCACAGGTTCTGTGTATCTTTATTACGCTGCTGTCAATGCAGTGACTTTGAAATGCACAGGCATGTTGTGAATGAGAAAAACAGGAGGGAGGCCAAGGCGACCATCTGGTTTTTATAGATGCCGTTTCATCAAAACTGCTCAAAAACTGCTTCTGGATATGCCATTATAATCAACTAAATATTTTGATCCTGACACCCAGGTTCCACGATGATCGACTGGTCTGGTTTTCTATGCCACTGTGGTTTGGTTGTGAGTGTACTCTCCTGTTTAAGTGAAATGTAACGCAGAAGGGAAAGTGTTGGCATCAGGTTAAAAGGAATCCGTTTCGGGTTTCCTATTGTATGTCTTTGCATTGCTGGCCTCTGTCTGAAGCTGTCACAGCTCTGACACTTTATCTGATAGGGACACGTTCCAAAGATGATCCACTTCTTGATATTATGTAAGCTCTGTGAGTTTTGCCAGAATCAGTAGAAGTTTAATCAAGTTCTAATGGTGTGAATTATATATAAGCTTGAGGGCACTTTACCAACTGCCTAACCAGCCTGTGGACCAGTCTGGAAATTTATGCAAGTCTAAGCTGATCTCTTCAGCTGGGTAGACAGATATGTCACATGGCGACTTCTAAACATCCATCAGAGTCGCTGCTGCTGACGTTCTGATGGTTCTTGCCATTCCCTTAGGTTGCTTTCTTGACCTCCTGGTGATAAATACTAACACCACTAGGGATGTACACCCTCAGGCTCTGTTATGATTGCTGGGAAACAAAATGGAGCAGTGTTTTTCATGAGGTCATACATTTAAATGCTCTGCTGGACTTTAATTAGTGTTTGTATTCATGCCCTGTAGGTGAAGATGTTAGTGTGCCATTTGGATGTTCATGTTTTGATTTTGCTCTTCTGGATCTAGGGATTAATGACTGACATTAATGTGGCCATTTTATTTATTTTTTGCTCTCAACAGCAAATCCCTGATGTGTCACCAACAGGGAGGTGGACAACACTGGTGCCATTACTCTTCATCTTGGTGGTGGCAGCAGTGAAGGAGTTTATAGAAGACTTGGTGAGAGCATTCAATTATATTTGTGATTTGTTCAAGTAGCTTACCGAGGTAATTAGTGTTGCATGATAAACTGGTACTAAAAAGGTATCGTGATACCCTGCTTTTAAAAATGGTACGATTCCGCATTTTACCAGTACTGGCACTTTAAGAATGTGTTTTATTAAGAGCCATATTTCCTGAGTTGCGTCCACATGCGACAGCGGGACAGTGCTCTGCTTTCTTTCCCTGCATGAACACTGGCCGTGCCACACTTTATATCCTCGCAGCGCAGGACTGTTTAAACATTTTAAGCAATTTAAGAGTGGAAAAGAAACATGCATGAATTAGAAAATAAAGTGCAGGTTTTGCTTGATGTTAAAATGAGTTAAGCGCAATAAATCTTGAAAAAGAACTTGTGCGGTACTCACACACCCGATGTGCATGCACTGAAAGCACATCGAGACAGCACGTGATCGCAAATTCAGATCTCTTTCACATGTTATTGCTCTTCAGTGGTGAAATATACACACACAATTACATATGAATGCCCATTTTGTGTTATGATTTAAGTGAACATAAAAAGATGAGAAAGGAAATGTGTGTATCAATAAATTGGATCCGCAGCTCTTAAAGTGACAGCAGGCTAATATTCCTGCTGCTGTCTGTATCTACAATGTTAATTAAACAACAAAAGATAAATATATAATACATAATAATAATAATATAAATAGTTATCGTGAAATAGAATTACTCGTATTAGGGCTGCAACAACGAATCGATTAAATCGATAAAAATCGATTACTAAAAGAGTTGGCAACGAATTTCATAATCGATACGTTGTGTCGCGCGACGCGGAGACGTTTGATTATTTAAAAAAAAAAAAACTTTAGTTGAGCGCGGAGCGGAGTGAACACACTCGGTCTCTCTCGCGAACTGATGCTAGCAGAGTTCGGCGCCTCATATAGGCCCTGTCCCAAATGGCGCACTTCATGTGCATACATGTGTATGTTTTTTGTGTAAGTCCATTTTTATTTTATTATTATTATTATAACAGCTCAGGGATGTTCAAGGAGCAAAATGTTTGTGCACTTTCTAAAGGTTTTAGTTCTGTTTTTGAATAAAGGGTTGGAAATGAATGCTTTTCTTGCTTTTTTGTTTTTTATCCGATTCATCGATTAATCGAAAAAATTATAGACAGATTAATCGATTATTAAAATAATCGTTAGTTGCAGCCCTAACTCATATTATGAAATAAGATTTTGGGATTAATCGAAAAAATAATCGACAGATTAATCGATTATTAAAATAAGCCCTAACTCGTATTATGAAATAAGATTTTGGTCATATTTCCCACCCCTAGCTTATGCCCTCAAATATAAGTCAAAAGAGTGTGATTTATTTTGTGACACATGAACATTTTCACCGTCTGAGTTTGATGGGGCAGTTGGGGTCAGTAATAACCGTCTAATTTGGCTTTATCCTTTTAGCTAACTTACCAATGTTGCAAAGATATAAATATGTAGGCTTGGTAGTTGCTCACCTTAGTCCTGTGCGCTAGTGACACTAGCATGTGATTTTTATTACTTATTTATTTATTTTAAAGAGGGATGAAAAGCAGGGCAGGCACACACTGATCAAGTAAAAAAATATTAATAGATAAAATAACTATAAGCTCCATGTGACTCATCTATTATTCAATTACCTTTCCTGTTGTATTATGTTTTTGGCGTAGTATCGGTTCAGTAGTAGTATCAATAGATTTTAGTCAGGTATTGTATCATCAGTCAAAATTTTGGTTTCGTGACAACACTAGAGTAAATGCATGTGAACTTTATGCAGATAGCTCACTTTTTCCAGTGTATCTTAATCACTTTATCATTGGCAGTTGGAATGATTTTTAATGAGTTGGTTAATGAAGGAGAACTGTGCTGATCTTAGTATCTGAAGTGCAGTCGTGCTTGCTGTTGGTTTTATTCTCTCCTGCCCTTCACAGCTGTTATATTATCGGAGTCAGTTTTTAGACTGCGTTCACGTTTACCTCTTTTACTCTTCCTGATAATTCAATCTCACTCTCTGGTGAATGGTGATCACGTACACGGCAGAATGCATCTCACTCCCATTAGCTGATGCTTTTTTCCTGACCTGAACTATCGTCTTATTTGCCATGTAAATTAATTCCAAGACCTTTTTACATAGAAATTTACATAGAGGAGTGAACACTGAGATAAAAGCACCAGCCCAAGTGGATCCACCATTGTGCTGTGACCCTGAAGTCAGAGCCTGCTCTCCCGGATCCCTCTGGACATCCCGCTGGATGCCGTGGTCAGAATGACCGGCTCAACACTTTATATTGGTTTCTGATGCGTTATTCAGGTCTGAGAGGTCAAAACTAGCTCTGGACGTGAAGGTCATATGGTAAATTCACCTCCCCGCTCTCATGTACCACTCTGCTGTGAGTGGAGGTCACATGACCTTTGCTTTCTTTTCCCTTCAAGTAAAAACAAATATTAATTTTAGAGGCATCCCATAAGGCGAGAGAAAGGCTTCTCTTGTTACTTTGAGTGCTAGCTTTTGTTTGTTAGACTTGGAGGGCTTGTTTTTGTATTTAAAGAAATAGTTCACCAGAAAATTAACTAATTTAATTAATTTTCTCAAACTCATGTTCCAAACCTGAATGATTGGCTTTCAAACACAAAAGAAGATATTTTGCTGTGATCAAGGGCTTTGAACTGTAGCTCTCTAATAGGACATCACAATCTCAAGACATGTGTGAATGGTGTTTTTCTTGAGCCGTCAAGCTTAAGGAGCTGTTTTTCATGAGCTGTCAAGGACTTTAAATATGGTGCTTTTTTCCTGCCCTTATTGTAAGAAAAAAAGCTTGATCGTGCTGCTAAATATTTCTTAGTCATTTTGATTTATTTATTTGTTAATGTTTTTGAAAGAAGTGTCATTTACTTATCAAGGCTGCATTTATGTGATCAAAAATACAGTAAAATATAATATTGTGAAATTTCATCAGTTTAAAATAACTTCTATTTCCTTATGTTTTAAATTGTAATTTATTCCTGTAAATACAGCTAAATTACCAGCAGCCATTCAATCTAATATCATTCTAATATGCTGTTAAATAACAAAAAAAACAATTTCAGGATTCTTTGATAGAGTTCAAAAGATTGATTGAAATAATAGAAATCTTTTATAACATTATGAATGTCTTTACTGTCACTTTTGATCATTTTAATGCATCTTTGCTGAATAAAATAATATTTAAAAAAAATCTTACTGATCCCAAACTTTTGAACAGTTTTTGTTTGTTGCGTTCTTACTGTGTCTTCATATACGAGTTTCAAAAGAAGCCAGTAGGCTCAGTATAATCCATAACTCGTCATAATCCGGCATCTCTAACAACGACCGAGTCTAACAAAGAGGTGACGCGCCAGTGCTTTCCACACAGTGGCCTGCTTATCAGCTGCACCCCACTGTACTCCACTAATCCTTCTGGGACTTAGTGCTGCATTTTACCACAAACCCAAACCACTGTCTCCTCTTCCTTTTCGGGGCCTTCTTGTATTGTTAAATATCCTCTTGCTCCCATGTTCACTGCAGACAAGCCATCAGTTAGATTAGATGCGTAATCAAATCATCACTTCCCTCCGCAGAGCCTTATCTCTGCTCCATGTTGAGCTGAAGGAAAATGTGAGGGAAATGGAAACAGGAGAGAGTGAGGAGAAAGGGAGAGAATGAGTTATCCAACACTGCACCAGAGCTGATTTGGATGATAAATGGGATCTTAGACCAGTCTAACTTTTTCCTTCTCCTGCAGAGGTCATGTGACATGGGCCACTCGGTAATCTCTCCAGTAATATAAATGTTGCTGTTTGTCACAGTTAATGTTATTTTAATATAATATCAATTTGAAAGAGATTGGGAGGAGGGGAAGAATTATATAGAAAGACTGCCTGCAATTATTTATTTATGTATGCATTTATTTATTTTGATGCAGAGTATATACAGTAAGCAACAGATTATTTTTATTTTTTGATAAATTGTCTCTATATAAACAAATTTAATTTGGACATTTTCTTAGTAGTCAGTAGCAACATTACTTTATAGAACATTATTTTATAGATGTAATCTGCATTTAGGTAACTGGCGCTCGTGGAACTTTAAGCATAGTACCATAATTTTAAGTTATTCAGATTTCTCTCATGTTGTCTTCCTAACAGCTCATAAACCAGCCGTCCTGGACAAACCGAGGTGACACTGGACGTATTTCCCAGTGTTAACCGGGAGGATAATTAGGCAATCAGAGAGCACTGGCAAGAACACAAATGTATATGTAGAGCTTTTAGAGGCTAATCAGTGATTTCAGATCACTCGCTCATTCGTATTCACTCTCTGTAATAGAAAAGCTCAAAGTGGTTCTTGATTAGAGCAGATCAAACAGCTCTTGTAATCTGGGACAGAAAAGAGTGCTTCAATGGACAATCTCTCCGCTTCTCGATTAGCAGTTTTATTGATCACTAAACATGTAAAACATCACTCTTTCTCTATAAAGAATGTTTATTTTATTTTCTAAAAGGTTTTAGTATTTTCTAATGACTTTGTGTTGAATGCATGCTATATTTATATGTCTGTAATAATTGTGTGCCAAAGTTCTTTTATAGTGCAGAAGAAAGTAATAAAATCCATAAAATAATGTCTGTCCATCTAAAAGTATTTGAAACTTTGATTTGGCTCATTTGATTAATAACTTCTTTTTTTTTATTTCAGAAACGCCACAATGCTGATAGTGTTGTTAACAAGAAAGAGACACAAGGTAAGACATTTGTTTGCTCAACATTTGTCTTTAAAAACCCTATATATTCGCCTGATTAGAGCAGTTTTCCTCCCTGTTTTGGAGTATTTCCTATTGAAATAAAGTTGAGGTGGGATGTAAATGACTCTTTTAATAGGCAGTAGCTTTAATTTGTCTTACGTCCTTGAGTTGTGATTTGCTAGTTAGGCACTACCCTTCTAATGAGAAATTAGATTGGCCAAAAAATTGGACACAGCCATACAGGATGAGTCAGCATATAGTAATTAGAACTTTTCATCTTTTTTTTTTTCCTCCCTGTTTTGGAGTATTTCCTATTGAAATAAAGTTGAGGTGGCATGTAAATGACTCTTTTAATAGGCAGTAGCTTTAATTTGTCTTACGTCCTTGAGTTGTGATTTGCTAGTTAGGCACTACCCTTCTAATGAGAAATTAGATTGGCCAAAAAATTGGACACAGCCATACAGGATGAGTCAGCATATAGTAATTAGAACTTTTCATCTTTTTTTTTCCCCCCTGCAAGAAGAAGACCGTCAACTTTAAATGTGTGTGTGTATATGCGAATGCATTTTTATATCATGGGGTCTTGGTCTGTGTTAGGGATCTTTTTTTTTTTACATTTCACTTATGGTGATCTTTCTTTCTCTTTTGTAGTATTGAGGAATGGCGCTTGGGAGATTGTACATTGGGAGAAGGTACTGCAGCCGATGGTGTTTCTCATACCAATTGCCTCACTGAGTTCCAGCCTGAAAATTAGTTGACATACTCTTAGAAACAGGGTGAGAAATGAGTATGCATATAAAGATGCACGATGGCGTAAACCAGAGCAGGTTTGGTTTGAAAACAGATACTTTGGTGTTTTCTGAAGAGGGTACTTCCCTCTCTGCTCTTTTTCTTTTGCTCATCTTAACCTAAAGAGTTGAGAATCCAGGAGTAGACTCTAACCAGGCCGCAGCTTACGTGCGGTGTCCATAGAGATCCTAATGCAGCCAGACATAGAGCAGCTTTTCAATGTGTTAATAGAGAGTTGAGCTAATTACCCTGATGGTAACACACAGTCCATAATTATAAAGTGAAAGCAAAAGGAAATGGCTGGAGATATAATTACCTGAGGACTGGGCATTCATCACTGTTTGCTATATTAGTGCACATCTGCGAGAGTGCATTAACTTGTGCCCTGGTGACCTCACCGTGGCATAGAATAGGATGTGATGTCAACTATGACTGCTTACAGTTGTTTCCTTTTAGTATATTATTTTCTGAAGCTGCAATTCTGCTAAGTGCTGCTAGAATTGACAGTGAAGTACAACATGTTTCTGCTTCAGCTCATTAAATCTAGTTTTATTTTTATTGTCATCTCATCAATATTCAAACAGTTTTGTGGAGCCAGGCTTCTTGTCGCCCTTCCTTTTATTAAGCCACACTGTGACACACTTTGAATTACAGTGCACAGTATAAATAATGAATTTTAATATAAGCCTCCTTATAAATCGTATATCAACTCATGCATATTTAAGTAGCTCTCCACTTTGATTCAAAATAGCAGCTATGAAGCAGCGTTCCCCCACTTCTACTGGATTATGGCTAATAAGATTATTAAAAATGCAAATCTGAAAAAATAAATAGTTTATTTGTGGATTTTACAGAGAATACTTTTGATTAAATGGCCTCATTTTAAATGCTAGTCTCAAGTGAAGGCTTATGTTTGGATCTAAGTACCTCCTGAATGAAACGAGTGAAATGAATATTTCTTATTTCTTTACTCTCGCCAGTGGCTGCTAGTTTGCTGTAAAGTTTTTGAATTGATAACTAGTTTGTGTTTTACAGGTTGTGGTTGGAGACATAGTTAAAGTTAATGGCAAAGATTTCGTACCAGCAGATGCTATACTGCTGTCATCCAGGTAGACGAGTCTACGTCATCAGAAAGGAACTTGTCCATCCTTATGCCCCTGTCTCACACTTAACACCCAAAGGAAGTGATGATTAACAGGCTAATAACAAATAACCCTGAGACAAAGCTCCAAATCAGTGCAGTGTCATTACAAATGGTATCAGTTGATGGTTTTAATAATATAAATGTCATATATTATCCACAAAGGATGAAGGATTAAATGACTAGTTCACCCAAAATTGAAAATTCTGCCATTGTTTACTTGCCTTTTTTTGTTCCAAACCTAAAAGTTATAGGGGTTTATTATGAAATAAGGGGCACAAATGGTAGAGTTTTAAAATGAGTGAAAAGTCAAAATCAGCACTTCCTTTAGTGGATGTTTGCTTATTGATTAATACTGACCTGATGAAGTTGTCCTCTTCACTGTCAAAATCCAATTGCCAGCCAGGCCTTAAGTTGACCCAAAATTCTGGGGTGTTGCAGACATTTACATCAGCCACAGATAAAATAAATATCTGTAAAATAAAAGTTTTATCAAAATTATAAAATCTTTACTGGTGGTTTAGCCTGGCCTGGGTGGGTTTTGAGCAGTGAACATTGTGTTTTTTCCTCTGTGAAGATTAAACGTTTGTGTGTTTGTGTCTCTCTCCCCGTCTTATGTGTGCTCTTCCTCCTCTGCCCATCTTATGTCCTTTCCCTCCTCTCATCTCCACCTTTCTCCCTCCCCTCCCAACCTCATGTGATGAACAACCTTCTCCCGACTTCACTCGCGTCATTCCCCTTGCGCCGGGGCTGCTGGGCAAATTAAAGGTGTCAGTAGGGGAGGTAGTCCGAGCAGCCAATGGAGATCACCTCCCGGCTGACCTCATCATTCTGTCGTCCAGGTCAGGAACAACTCCAGTTTGCATGCGGGTTGGGTGGGAAGGGGGCAGGGGGTGCACAGATGGAGAGAATCTGTTACCTTAATATTTCTCTCTCTTTCAATTTTTTTGTTGTTTTGGCCTGATGGTGTTTTGTCAGCTTTTAATGCTATTCTTGGTTATGCCATTTTTTTTTAGCAATGATCTGATTGATATTGTTGGGTTCCGCTGGGTGATATCAGTTTTTCTGTATGCATTCAAAAACTACATTATTATAACATTAAGCAATAAGATTATAACATATAGATGTAAAGCAGATTTTAGAGTATTTTGGGAATATTCTAGTACAATATATATATATTACCTACATTTACCTACATATGTTTTTACTAAAACATTTTAGTGCAAGAAAAATGAATATTTTAAAAATGATTCAGTGAAACACAAATTTTGAATAGAGTAATAGAAATTAGTTGAATTTCCCAATTTCTAATATTATTTTGCTATTGAAGTTTAAATCAGTGATGCAGTCAAAACTAAAGGCTCATACTTAAAAAAATAGTGAGACATAGATCACAAAACTAATTTTCCAGAAACTTGATGTGTAAATAAAGTGCATTAAAGTTATTATTTTATTCACAGTGGTGTTTTATTTTGTTACCAGCTAGCCTATATGATTCTGAATATACCTTGGTTTATATTTAATATATTTCTCAGCCACACTGTTTGATAATTGTGCAATTAAAGAGCCTATTGAGACTCGGTATCACAACTCTCAACCTCCCATGCATCATTGTTGGACCTTTTGTCATGAGATTCTTAAATTTAAGCACTAAAAATGGGCTGACTAGGCACATATTTCTCAGAGGACGACTCCGTTCAACTCCCAACAGAAAATACTGATGAAGCCCTTTCCATAACCGTAGAGACGTGTATTACAGACCCTCTGCTTTGTGCTGAAGATGCTTAAGCATGTGCACACAGGAAAAACAAAGCGCTTCTCTAACACAGCTGGAGAAAAGAGCCATTGAGTGACTGTAAATGTCACAGCTGTTGGCACAATGCATGACTTCAGCAGGAGCTCAGACTCTGATGTGACTCTCTGCATGCGGTCACATCACCACAATGTACAGTATTGTCATGAGCCTTTATAGTAAACCACATTGTCCGTATACTGAATCTATGAAATGTTGTTGTTTTTTTCACTCTAAGATAAACATGATGTTTTGGTGGGGACTTGTTACATTTTTGACAACCACAGAAGAAATGAGTATTGACATCTATTTTTGTTTTGTATAGACCCAAAGCAGAGCAAACTTTTCTGATTTTCTGATTATTTTCTGAACTTTTCATTTTAAGTACGAGAACCATCTTTTCTGGTCACGCCTGCTATCGTTTATTAAAGGAGAGATGTGGAACAGCTTTGGCCCTGTGTACTCGCTATCCTGCTTTTGCTCTTCTCAGTATTAACACTGAATGTTCATTTGTCTGGTGTGCTGCATCTTTCCTTTGTTGCATGTGGAGGATGTAACTAAAAATAAAAACAGCAGAATGCATGACCATAAACAAAGATGCATCGAGTGAAAGTTTCCTAATGGCTGAGTGCAAAATGAAAGATCTGGATCTAAGAGAGTCCCATTAGAGCGATGTGTTTTTATTTTCAGTCCAAGTACTAAAATGCCTTATGCAGTTTGGGGAAAATATGCTGCCCAGTACACTTTCCTTACTGAAATAAATATCAATATAATTTTAACAGTAAACTGTACTAGCTCTAGAAAAAAGGGCATCTTTGATTATGGGTCTTCATTTAGCTGTGTGGTTTTGATTGATGTGAACAAAACTTCTTTAGTTATTAATTATATATGAAATAGTTACGTATTTTAGCCAATGCCATTTATCTGTTTTACGTGATATTTTGATATTAAAGTAGCTAGGCTGTGCCAATTTCTTTTAAGATACACTATTGTTCAAAAGTTTGGGCTTAGTACCATTTTTTTTTTTTTATGTTTTTGAAAGTCTCTTGTACTCACCATGGCTGCATTTATTTAATCAAAAATATAGTCCAAATAGTAATATTGATATTGCAACTCAAAATAACTTTTTGACATACATATTAAAATATATAAAATGTAAGTTATTCCCATGATGGCAAAGCTGAATTTTCAGCAGGCATTACTCCCGTCTTCAGTGTCACATGATCTTTCAGAACTCATTCTAATTTGCTGCTCAATAAACATGTATTATCACAGTTGAAAACAGTTGTGCTTCTTGATATTTTTGTGAAAACCTTGATATATTTTTTTTCAGAATTCTTTGAATAGAGAGTAGCGTTTATTTGAAATCGAAATCTTTTGTAATGTTATTAATGCATTTACTGTCACTTTTGATCAATTTAAGTCCTTGCTCAATAATTGTTTTAAAAAAAACTTACTGACCCCAAACTTTTGAACCGTATAAATTAATAATTTATTTATTATATATGTGACCCTGGACCACAAAACCAGTCTTAAGTCGCTGGGGTATATTTGTAGCAATAGCCAACAATACATTGTATGGGTCAAAATTATAGATTTTCCTTTTAGGCCAAAAATCATTAGGATGTTATGTAAAGATCATGTTCCATAAAGATATTTTGTAAATTTCCTACTGTAAATATAACAAAACGTAATTTTTGATTAGTAATACGCATTGCTAAGAACTTCATTTGGACAACTTTAAACGCGATTTTTGCGCCCTCACATTCCAGATTTTCAAATAGTTGTATCTCGGCCAAATATTGTCCTATCCTAACAAACCATACATCAATGGAAAGCTTTTTTATTCAGATTTGAGATGGTGTATAAATCTCAATTTCAAAAAATGTACCCTTATGACTGGTTTTGTGGTCCAGGCTCACATATTTCAGTAAACTGCAAAGTATTCTACTGGTGGTGCCATGTATCCTCATGATGTATTAAATTTTATTTATTTTTTTTTCATAATGGTGCTGTTTATTGTAGTGAACCTCAAGGAATGTGCTACATTGAGACCTCAAATCTAGATGGAGAAACTAATCTCAAGATCAGACAGGTGATTTTTGCCCCCCTCATGTCATACCTACTGTTATTAATTAATACTGTACAATTCAGCTAATTGTTTACTGGTGTGAATTGTATTACTTAGTGTTTTTTGTTATACTCAGGGTCTGCAGATCACTACGGACATCAAGGACATTGACAGTCTAATGCGTCTCTCTGGACGGATGGAATGTGAGAGTCCCAACAGACACCTGTATGAGTTTGTGGGCAATATTCGCCTGGATGGACACAGGTATGAGAAAATCGACAGGCAGAGTGTGAGTGATAAAGGTCAAATTTGGATTGAGGTGAATGAAAGAAAAACAGAAGCAATGACAGAAATGTTCAGGCTGACTTCAGTCTTGTATTTCATTAGTCTGAGATACTGATGAGCGTGAGAAGTTAATTTCAGCAGGAAGGGTTCGATCGAAGTTGAAGAATGAAAATGTCTCACTGATAATTGAAGGCAGGTTTAATTGCATATTGATATTTAGGAAGGAACAAATCTATACTTTATAAAATACCAAATGGGTTGTGTTTTCACTAAACTTCCCTCTGTGCATTTATTTATATCTAACATCACATTATCCTGCTGTTATGCTGTATTTTTTTGGGTTGGATTAATTTTTTTAAATGTTCATCAATTGTTGGGTTTGCTCCATATTTAGCACCGTACCACTCGGTCCTGATCAGATCTTGCTGAGAGGAGCACAACTCAGGAACACACAGTGGGTCCACGGTATCGTGGTCTACACAGGACACGACACCAAACTCATGCAGGTAATCTGTCTGCTTCAGTCTACTTCAGTCGTATCCCAAATCCAGCTTCAATCTGAGAAATCTGAGTTTTGTGTCCAGAACTCCACGTCCCCCCCTCTGAAGCTTTCCAACGTGGAGCGCATCACCAACTTTCAGATCCTCTTGCTTTTTGGCTGTCTCTTGGCCATTTCGTTGGTGTGCTCCATAGGCCAGACCATCTGGAAGTACCAGTATGGCAATGACGCCTGGTACATGGACCTCAACTGTAAGAACCAGACCCCCTTTCCTTCTGTCATGCTAGACCGCTTGTGTATCTATGTGTGCTTTCATTTTTTTTGTTATCGTCAGTAATTTTCGTCTTCCCTTTATGTAAACAAATATGCATTGCATATGTGAATATTTGTCAATAAAAAGGGAAAGGAGAACTTTTCCCTTTTAGTTCTAATATGCATAGACACATGAATGTATAAATGGTTGAATATCACGAACGCTGCTGTACTTCTTTTTTTCGTTCGTTTTGTTATCAGCTTCCTTTCTAACATTCTGTTTGGTTTGTGTTTTTTGTTTCTTTGTTGTTGTCATTTTCTTAACAGCTCCAGGTAACAACCATTTAAAACCCTTGGCCATCTGTGAATGACCCCTCCTTACTAACCCCTAACTGAAGCTCGGCTTTTGCTAAGCTACTGAAGCCACTTATATGGTTGCCCTACTTTATGAGGGAAATTGCAGAGGACCGCACACACACCAGGAATCCAATGATAGGTTTTTCCCTTCCAGCTCTACACTGTGTAGACCCTCTTAATGCCTGATGTCAAAAACGTGCCTTCCCTTTCTTTATTTTGGTGACACGTTAAACACTTCGTAAGCTCCGGCTTCGGACGCGCCAGCGTCCTTTCGCTCGTGCCTAACAAATGAGCCATGACAGTAAGCCTCGGACCCAAAGAAACACACGTGGAGAGGAGCGAGTTACCCACGGGCGCTGTCAGAGCAAGAGTTAGAAACGTGTTCCCGTGCAGAAGACCCTGGAGGTCAAACCGTGACATTTTCTAAATGCCCCCCTTTTCCTCTTACCCACATCCTCGTTCAGCTGTGTTTGTTATACCGGTGCTGACAGACGAGACCGAAAAGGCCCAGCTCTGGAGAAGATTAGCAAATCCATGCTAATAGGCTTAATGTTTGGGTTGTAAAAGTACGATATTAAGAAACGCAACACTGCCTTTCATTTTTAATGAGCAGTGATGGGAACACATCTGTTGCATGCCTTGAGCATTGCAGGTAATTGAAAAAGAAAAAAATGAACAATTTTGTGCACCAATAAGAGGCGAAAATGTGTTAAATTGTTGGCAGGAGACGCTTGCAAATTAATTAACGTGTCACCACCATCATTACTCTTGATTTAAATAGGAGGTGCTGTTTGTGTCCGAATCGATCGCAGCTTGTTTTATGGCCTACACAGTTCCCTTCTTGGTATGCTCTGAGAGTTCATCGAAAATGTTGTCAAATGCTGAGTTGCACCACCAATGCTGGGTTCCATCTGTAATCATTCACATCCAGCGCAGTCATTTGGAAAGGAAATAACAATGATGTTGGGTGCCATGTGAGGGAACAGTGAGGCCATAAAGCAGGTATCCATCATGAAATTGATTATTCCTCTAAAGGAGGGAGACTTTGTCTTGTGTTTGTTGTTTGCCCTCCTAGTGGAGCTGTAAAAGGGAGATGTGGCATTGATTTGTCGTTTACATGCTTTTGCAGATTATACTTACTTTATAAACCAAGGCCACTTCCTGCTTTTTCAGTCAGGGGTATAATCAAGGATTCATGATAAAACGATTAGGGTTAATAATACCTGGAGGGAGCTAGTACACTACCATTCAGATTTGTGTGGTTTTTAAAAATAAATTAATACTTGCATTTAGCAAGGATGCATTGAAAGTAAAGAGACTTGTAATGTCACAAAAGATTTCTATTTCAAATAAACAGTTTCTATTAATATAAAAAAATACTGAAGATAAGTATCACGTTTCCACAGAAATATTGCGCAGAAAACTGTTTATAAATACAATTTTAAAACATTAAAATGGAAAAAAAAAATTTTGAATTGTAATAATGTGGCACAATATTACAGATTTTATTTATGTATGTACATATGTATTTATGTATGTAATAATTTTATTTACCAAATAAATCCAGCCTTGATGAGCATAAGAGACTTCTTTCTAAAACTCAGATTATGATTCATCCCCAGAGGTAAAAACAATGCAATAGCTGTGCTTGAAGGTTTCCAGATTGGGTTAGCAGGTGTACACTCAGGGCGACGGATACACACCTTTCACTCATTAGTCTAAGCGTTGCACACTTCAGGCAGATGAGTAATTATTCGTCATAAATAATTCATTTGACTTTGAACCCCTGTGATATTTTACTCTGCTTCTGCCCAGTATATATCCAAACCAATGCATGTGCCTCTATGCAGATGGGCCTCCTGAGCACTTGAGCAGCAGTCATTTGTTATGCATTCACGCCACCTGCAACAACAGTCACCCATGTTGAACTCCTGACCATGAAATAACAGGTAGCAGGTTTTGTGCTTCTCAAGACGGGTGTCTTGAGAAGTGCTGACCCCGCAGCGCGACTCCTTGCTGCACTGATGTCAGTGGACCTGCAGTAGCTAGCTAAGAGAGATGGTGCTGCATCTTCCTGCATGCTTCAGAATGTCATGTGAGCATGTGCAGCGGTGAAGGTTAGCGATTAGAGATGCATTTGTTTACTGTAGCCTGTTGAATGCAGAGAAGTTGTCTTCTTTATTGCCAACTTGGTGTTTGTTGGGTGTAGTTTTTATAACTAGACTATTCAGTAGTCAGGAAATAAGTTTTGAGTAGTTTCCGATGCAGCCAAAAATCTTCCACCAGGAAAGGTCTTCTTCAGCCGACATGCAAGAGACAGTCAAGCTTAGTTCAGTGTTACTTGTACTATGTTTCGGATCTTCCAAATGATTGAAATATCTCGAAATGTCACATCTCTCTGTTCGGCTCCATGTTATTGGAAGGTACTTTAGACTGGTCTTCCTCCTTTACACTGAAACATCCAAACTGATTGTCTTCCTTCCCACCACTAGCCAAATCCTCTTCCTCTCTCCGTGAGTCAGTTCCAATAGCAGTTGTATGATTGCCCAGCCTCTCTAGTTCTATGACTCTGTATGAGAAAAGCGCTCCCTCTCCTAACTGCTCAGAAAGACAATTTGCATTCTGTGGATCCCCAGGTAAAGCTTTTTATTCATGCTTAAAGTCAACATGAAGTAAAAAAGAACCCATTTACTTTCTTTAAAAAACGCTCTTAGTCTCGTTATGGACATTTCATCAGTGTTTAATGTTAATAAATATGGGTAAAATAAAATGTTATGACGCATATGACACCAGAATTCAAATTTTATTTTTGTTTAAGACTAGTGTAATGTTGTTTTTTAGATCTTGCTAATAGTTCATGTAGTTTAATGTATTTCTCTCTTTGAATATCCTTTTAAACATGGTCATATGTCAAAGTAAAATGGGTTGTGAATATTGTTTCATGTTGATTTTAACACTATGTGTGAGCTGTCTTGTGTCTGTGGTCTTATTTTTATTGATTACATTTTTGTTTCTCTTTGTGCTGCTCTCTTTGTTAAATTTGGTGTTTGATTTAAGATTGAAAATCATGATTACCCACCCCCAGTGCATTGTGGGATAATGTGTTGCTTTGAATCTTGCCCATATTGCCAAGGCTGCCACTATGATGTCAAAGAATCTAGTTTAGCTACTAATTAATGGAGACCTGATTGGAGAATTGAATGAATTTGTAGGTTAGAGGCTTACTGGAGAGTTTGGGTGGAAGAGTTGTATAGTGTTTGCACAACGCTCACACAACGCTAGTGGAGCATTGTGGAAACGTTGCAAATTAGACCAGATGAGCTTGTGGCATAGTTGTCCTTCCATCATTTCTCCTCAGTCCACCCCATCCCATCTTGCCTTTCATAGCTCAGAAACATTCTGCCAGCTTACTACCTCTCTCTCCTCTTCCTCCCCTCGCTCTTCTTTTTCTAGATGGTGGAGCGGCCAACTTTGGCCTGAACTTCCTCACCTTCATCATCCTCTTCAACAACCTGATTCCCATCAGTCTTCTGGTGACTCTAGAGGTCATCAAGTTCGTCCAGGCTTTCTTCATCAACTGGGTGAGTGTGAGGCTGAGCTGCGGGAGCTCTGTCTGTGTGATAAATCTGCTGTCTTTGAAATGCAGACTGCCTTAACCTCCAGGGCCAATCCCAGAAAACTTCACCGCCCAAACGAAAGTGGAGCTTTATCAAAATAACCCATTTGAAGATGCCAAAATTGGATTTGGGGCAAGGTGCTTATAGCAAACAGACACCGCTTTTAGATGCAGTGGAGTTTTGTGAATTCCCATAGAGTCAAGACTTTTGAGCGGTTGTTTCATTCAAAAAGAGCGGTATATGTTTTGGAGTCCAGATGGCAAGATATTAATAGAAAATGGTTGTGATTATTAATTCTGCCTGGTGATTTTAGGACACTGACATGCTGTATGAAGTCACCAACACACCAGCTATGGCCCGGACATCAAACCTGAATGAGGAGTTGGGACAGGTACTGCTTGCCCTCACGTTCAGAAATAAACTCATTTATGAACAAAAATTAAAACAATTTCATTTTATTTATATTTGCAAAAACTCATTTCATGCAATTATGCATAATATATACTACTCTTCAGCTGAAATTAAGACTTTTACAGCAATGTTTCTTGAGCACCAAATCAGCATATTAGAATGATTTCTGAAGGATTATGTGTGGCTAAAGCCTGGAGAAATTGCTGCTTTAAAAATTACATTTAAAAATGTGTTAAAATAGAAAACAGTTATTTTATATTGTAATATTTTGCAATATTGCTATTTTTGTGTTTTTCATCAACAAAATTGTATTTGCGGGCATAATAGACTTGATAAAAAATGTGGAAAAAATCTTATTGACCACAAACGTTTGAACCATAGTGTATTGATTCCATATTGATTATTGACCATAATTTAAAATGTTATCAATATTGTTTGCCAATATTGGATAGTTAATTGTTCTTTTTTCATTTCCCCTGTTTTTATCTTGTAGATCACCTTTGCTATCATGTAATGCTCATTTTAAATTCATCTTTGAAAACACATTAAATAACACTGTTAAATGTAATCTGTAGCAGATCACAAAATGTGTCGTTTTTTTTTTTTTTTTGTAGATTTATTTAGGCGAAGTTATATAGAATTTTAATATTAGCCATTCATCAGCTATCGGCTATCAGCCATAACACAATTTATCAGTTTAGCTGTAATACTTAGAATTTTATTTGGGAATACAGCCTAATGCCAGTTAATACAATAAAGACCTACTTTTCACAATCTAGTTTATTCCTGATGCGTTAAATCAAGTCCCTCCTTGCATATTTTCTGTAGAATATTCTGTTTTATGCAGAATAAGTTGCATTACGGAAGTAAAATGGGTTGAAAATATTTACTTTGTGTAACTACTTAACTCTAGTTTATTGATCTCTCTTTCCTGAAACCAGGTGAAGTACATCTTTTCAGACAAGACAGGCACCCTGACGTGCAACGTCATGCAGTTTAAGAAGTGCACAATTGCAGGCGTGGCCTACGGGTAAGGCTCTGTTTCACATGGCTTTCATAATCAGTAGAGTGTACATCTGGCTCTAGCTGTCTTGTCCTCCGCTCCCTTGTTAGCAGCTGCCTCGATTCTTCTCTGCACAGCCAGAGCGATTCTATAAATATCAGAGAAGGGGACTCGCAGATTTTCTTTCCCCCTTTTTTTTTTTATTATTTTTTTTTTAACTTGCTTCGATAGGAACACTGCATTTCTGGTTGCCTATTTGTCTAACTTTGATATGTATATGTGTGTTCTAAAACTAGATGTAGAACATTTTGTTAGACACAGCTGTATTTATAAGCTTAAAGTGTTGTGAATGGTGAAATTTCCTCTGTGCTGCAGCTGATACCATGCAAGTGTGTTTTTGAAGAAATATTCATCAGCGTGCTCAGCATGTGGCAGAGCTCTCTTCCATATCTGTGTTTTCCCTTCTCACTGGATAGATTTTATGACCGCAGTGATGTTTATGGTAAGCAGTCTACGAAAGGTGAGACGTATTGGACGAGGTCACGTCGAGGCCATGGCTCTGAGCTTATTGGATGTTTACATGCACAAGGACTTCAGATCTTATCACAGACATGCCAACCATCACAAAATATATGTTCACATTCAAATTTAATGGTGTCTCTTTATGTTCTGCATTCGGAGAATAAAGCACATGGCGGCAATATCAGTGCTGGATCTAAATGATCTCTTCTCCAGCATTAGGAGCAACATTAATCCTATTAGCTCAATTAAAACTCTTCTGAGATGAGGAGATTCAAGAGGCACTTCCTCTGTGACACTTAAAGGAAGACACTCACTGGAAATGTTAAAGTTCTTATGTTAAACAAGATTTGCATTTCTAATGCTAGTGCTTCCAAGGCAGCAAAATAATAGCGTTAAAGTTTGGTTAGTCACTTGTTTTTTTCCAGAGGGTCTAGCTGCAGCCTTGCACTTGCACTCTCAGACTTGCATTCTCAGACTTGCACTCTCAGACACTTGCGCTTCTGCTAGCGACGTCACTTGCAGTCTTTTATTTTTTTTTATTTTGTTCTATTTATTGATTACTTTTTGTTTGAATCGCTCAACATTTTACAACAGTAGCCAGGTGGTGAAACAAGAAAAAATAAACTAAATTACAATGTCACTTGCAATCGCCACTTGCACTCTCCGGTACCTGCGACATCACTTGCAATCGACACAAATGGTGCGTGTTGCCAATGGAGACAAGACGCTGTGGTGATTAAACGATTAAAACTAATTTAGTACTATAACATACAGGGTCCTGCAAGAAAAAGACAAGACCCGCAAATCCGTCGCCACAGAACAGCAGAATATGAACGCAATGCACAAAGTCTCTCGTTAAGCGTTTTCCTCCTGTAGAAAAACATAAACACTTAACATGGCGTAATGTATTAAGATGAAGATAAGTTCAATTAAAAGATCAAATTCGATATATAGTTATTATTTAATGTACTACAAGGCAAGCAGATGGCCATGAACACAATGCGCAAACTTTCACTTGTCCTCCCATACAGAAAAACGCTTAACGTGGCATAATAACGGATGATAAAGACAATACAGTAGCCTATATGTCTTGTTGTTGACTCAAAGTATATACAGACCAACAAATATGAACGTGCATTTTGAAATGCATTAAGTGATTTTAAAAGGATCAACTCCGTACAGGCATGCAGACGAGCCCAGAACGCAATGCGTTAAAGTGCACGTTAAACATTTTCCTCCTATAGAAAATCATTATAAATAAAACACGTAATGTAGCTTAATGGACAAAGACAATGATATAAAAGAGCTGTAGACAGTTTATTCTATATGGAAAAAC
>NW_015505588.1:1111102-1142770 GCF_001515645.1 Sinocyclocheilus grahami | reverse complement strand
CGTTTTTCTCACATCCTCTCAGACTTCAAACAAACCACCGACTGGGAGGGTCACATGAAGTGTGGCCTTTAAAGCCTGCAAAGATTCACGCCTCTCAAGATGGGCTTGTCCAATGAGGAAGCCCGGAATTTCAAGTGGGAGTTCTGAGATACTGGGGCATTTTTTATGGCCCTTTGTTTGAAAGCATGGTAATTTGCATATGAAACTTGTATAACAATTATTACAGACTCTTAGAACACTAATATGTTGCGTAGGTGTAAACATACAATATAGACTCTCAATTAGATCATCCGAATACGAATTCATAGATACTAAACATGGTAGGGTTATATATATGTAAGCTGACAGGAGTGTGTTTCGATTATAAGCCTGCATAACAGTATACAATTTCAAAGACAAAATACACGATGACAATAATATACCCAATGACCTGAAGGGTCATGTGTGTTCATTCAAAGAAAGGTTTTCCTATTAATTAATTAGCAAAGAAAAGTCCTTCCCTTGTGGATTTTCCCTATGGGCAAGGAAGCGATTTTCTTCACCTAAATTCCAGGAGGTCGTAAATGTATCGGGTGTCAGGGTTACCATGGAACCAGGGGCCTGTTCGGCTTCCTGGGGTGTTACAGAGTATTTGTTAAATCTAGCTAACAAAATATATATTGTGTGTTTGAGTGGTCCAGACGCTACACGTTCATATTCTGCTGTTCTGTGGCAACGGATTTACAGGTCTTGTCTTTTTCTTGCAGGACCCTGTACGTTATAGTACTAAATTAGTTTTAATCGTTTAATCACCACAGCGTCTTGTCTCCATTGGCAACATGCACCATTTGTGTCGATTGCAAATGACGTCACAGGTATCGGAGAGTGCAAGTGGCGATTGCAAGTGACATTGTAATTTAGTTTATTTTTTCTTGTCTTCACCACCTGGCTACTGTTGTAAAATGTTGAGAGATTCAAACAAAAAGTAATAAAAAATAGAACAAAATAAAAAATAAAGCCTGCAAGTGACGTCACTAGCGGAAGCGCAAGTGTCTGAGAGTGCAAGTGCGAGGCTGCAGCCAGACCCTTCTCGTTTTTTTTAGGGGGTGGCTGTGTTGATGTTTTTTTCCTTTATTAGTAATAAGTCATTTGCTGTGTGAATTCACAGGTTAGACTTCGCCGAACATGACCTTTGGTACTGAGTAAAACACAAGACGAACTATTATACTTTATAATTTATACACTGCCATTCATCATATATCACTACTATTCAAAATTTTGGGGCCGTAAGATATTTAAAAAATTGTTTTGAAAGAAGTCTTATGCTCACCAAGCCTGCATTTTTTAAAATAAAAAAATACAGTAAAAGCTGTAGTATTATGAAATAATATTACAGTTTAAAATAACTGTTTTCTATTTAAATGTTTAAAAATGTAATTTATTCCTGTGATGATCAAGCTGAATTTTCAGCAGGCAATGATCCTTCACACATGATCCTTCAGAAGTCATTCTAATATTCCTGTCACTTTTGATCAATTTAATGTGTCCTCGCTGAGAAAAAAAAAGATAGAAAAAAATGGAATGGTAGCGTATAAATTAAGTATTGATAAAATCTGTAAAATTTATGAAGTTTAGACTGAATTAAGAAAATAAGGATAGGGATGAAGGTCAGAGTTTTTTTTTGTTGTTGTTGTTGTTGACATTTATTCCAGACCCTCTGTGTTCCACCACAGAGAACCAGCAAATCAAAGCAAGATCATATAAAGCTCTTACATTTTTACTCCCTAATCCTACAGCCTTGACCTTTACACCAGCTAAATTACAAAGCTGACGCTTTCCGAGTAGGATTGCCAAGTCCGTAGATTTACAGTAGAATTGGGCTACTTTTACACTGTTGCTGCAGGTTGGTTTTTAGTCTGCGGCTTAAAGCAATCTGTCCCTCACCCACCCGGAGCATGATTTTGACAGTGCGGACCTGCAGAAAAAAGCATGATTGAGCTAGTTTTGAATAGCAGTTGGGCTGTTTTTTTTTCTTCTCAAACCTGGCAACCCTGCTTCTGAGCCAGCATCATGCCAGCTCAGTTCAGTTCCTCAAGACTTTTCTTTCCGTCTATGTAGAGGAGGAATCCCTCTGATTATCATTTGGTGAAGTCAGTGCGGTACCTGTTTAATCACTCCTCTCACAAGTGTGTCCATGGCCCTTTGACGCTTGCAAACTGGCCTGTATTTCAGAAGCAAGTCCTTGTCCTCCACCTCATGAATATGGATGCCATCTTTTATCAGCTTCAAATAAACTTGGTCCTGTTTGATGATGCATCCCTCCTCCTCTCCTCTTTCTGGGAGTCGGAGCGAGTACAGCCACCGCACCAAGTCATTTATGTTTTTGAAGCATGCCATCTTTTCTTACAGTGAGTGGGGAAACTTGGTGCAAACCCAAAGGAAGAGTTTGATGTTAAATATAGACTAGATTTTTGACTTGACATGTTTGTTGGACTGGAAAAACCAGCATGCTGCTAGTGTAGCATGCTGGAGTCCTGGTGTTAATGCTGAGACAAACTGACGTCTTTCCACTAGACCTTGTCTTTTATGTCTTTCTTTTCTGTTACGTCTGAGTTGAATTTCTTGAAGTTCTTCGATTTTATTTCCTCATGTCTTAATTTTAAGTTCTCTTCACTGACCCAAAAAAAAACTCCTGAATCTACAGCAACTACTGAAGACTCCAGCACATCTTTTTTTGTCTTTATTGTTCATTTATACTTTTCAAACCTTCAGATCTTGTCAACTCTTGTAAACAAAGGAGCGGGGTTATTTTAGTATCTTTTATATGTTATTATAGTAATTAATATTTTGAATTGGCTTTCATTTATTTATATATATATATATTTTAGTAATTTACTTTTTAGTAATTTTTTTGCCTTTTTTTAACTTTATTTAGCTTTTATTTATTTTTATTTTTGCTTTAGTAGTTTTAGTACTTCAAACTAATCTTATTTTATTTCAGTTAATTGCCAAGACAACATATTTTACTTTTTCACCTGTGTTTCAATTAACAAAAAGATTTTAATAGTTTTAGTTTAAATTACCAATTACAACGCTGTACAATGGACTTGAATGCTTTTTGCACACATTAAGGTGTCTCTGTCAAAGCATTGGAGTGTTTTCTGTCCTCATAGTCTTAATTTCAGACATTTATAGCCATATGTCTCATGTAAAACAAAGATCTGACATTCTCAAAAAAGGGTGTGATGTGTTTTGTTTTTCCTTTACCTGCCCTGCCCTGCCATGTCCTTTGTCCCCTTTCACTTGTGTTACGTTGCACAGCTAATTAAATAGAACAGTAGTTAATGAAACATGTAAAACAAAGATCTGACATTCTCAAAAAAGGGTGTGATGTGTTTTGTTTTTCCTTTACCTGCCCTGCCATGTCCTTTGTCCCCTTTCACTTGTGTTACGTTGCACAGCTAATTAAATAGAACAGTAGTTAATGAAGAAATCCCTTTGGGTGAAGATGTTAATTAATTTGATGAGCTTTCATGGAGACACGATGACCAAAGTGCTCTTTAGCCATCAGCACTAGAGAAATTATTGTGTCTGATCATATTTTTTCCTTATTTCTTTTGCTTTTAGTGTTACAAGTTTTGGACTGTAATGACTGTGCTTGGCTTGTGAAGCCGTGCAGTTTTTTATGGATGGTAATTGGTGCTTCTTTTCTTTGCCAAATCCTCATCTTTTGCTCAGCTTATTTATAGGCCTACATCAGGGTCTCCACTGGCCCCATCTCCTTTACAACTTGTTAAAAACACATTAACGTGTGTAGCCTGGATCTAGCCTGGCATATTACTCAACATAGTGTATAGTCTCTGGCAGAAACATTGGGTGATTGACAAACAATTGATGATTATGTGGTGCAGCAAGAGTGCTGTTTACACCGCTTTTGTTGCTTGTTTTTCACTTATTGTGTGTAAATGTCCAGCTGTACTCACCCCACCCCCAAATGTCTCATGGGTTAGATGTGGTCTCATCTGTGCACATGGTACAGTAGCTAATGAATCTGATAAACATTACCTATTTAGGTCAGGTGGTAGGTGGGGGTCTGATTCCGTATTGTCAGAATTCCTGTAAACTATTTGCATGTAAGACTATTTCATAAGATTATACTACTGAATTGCTAGGTAGTCATTTGGCAAATAATTTCCCCCAAAATGACTTAGAAAATAAAGTACACAAGTTTTTATGAAGCAAGTTGTGATTTAAACCAGAGTTAAAGGATTAGTTCACCCAAAAATGAAAATTAGCCCACAAATTACTCTCACCCTCAAGTCATCCTAGGTGTATATGACTTTCTTCTTTCAGACGAATCCAGTCGGAGTTATATAAAAAATTGTCTTTGATCTTTCAAGCTGTTTAATGCCACTCAGCAGGTGTTGCATGCATCAGTCCAAAAGAAGTTAAATTAAAAGCGCCCATATTTGATATAACTAGCTTTTATGGATATACAGTATGATATAAGAGAATGGAGATCATAGTCATAAAGAACAACTATTCAGACGGGGTAAAATATGCAAATTGGTGCAGATATTAATATGGTATTTCTATAACGGTAATGTAAGATACAATTCTGATAGCTTGTGGGGGGGGCAAAACATGCAATGTAATACAATGATGGTTGAAAAGACAAAGATAGTGGATCTAGCCTGGCATATTACTCAACATAGTGTATAGTCTCTGGCAGAAACATTGGGTGATTGACAAACAATTGATGATTATGTGGTGCAGCAAGAGTGCTGTTTACACCGCTTTTGTTGCTTGTTTTTCACTTATTGTGTGTAAATGTCCAGCTGTACTCACCCCACCCCCAAATGTCTCATGGGTTAGATGTGGTCTCATCTGTGCACATGGTACAGTAGCTAATGAATCTGATAAACATTACCTATTTAGGTCAGGTGGTAGGTGGGGGTCTGATTCCGTATTGTCAGAATTCCTGTAAACTATTTGCATGTAAGACTATTTCATAAGATTATACTACTGAATTGCTAGGTAGTCATTTGGCAAATAATTTCCCCCAAAATGACTTAGAAAATAAAGTACACAAGTTTTTATGAAGCAAGTTGTGATTTAAACCAGAGTTAAAGGATTAGTTCACCCAAAAATGAAAATTAGCCCACAAATTACTCTCACCCTCAAGTCATCCTAGGTGTATATGACTTTCTTCTTTCAGACGAATCCAGTCGGAGTTATATAAAAAATTGTCTTTGATCTTTCAAGCTGTTTAATGCCACTCAGCAGGTGTTGCATGCATCAGTCCAAAAGAAGTTAAATTAAAAGCGCCCATCCATAAAAAAAGTGTCTCACACGGCACGACAATGTGTTTTTGTAAGAAAAATATCCATATTCAAAATGTAATAATCACTTTGATGTAGCTTGCGCCAACAGTTGTACACGGAAGCAGCTCCGGGCGGATGACGTATGAGGTCAGCTTTGCACATGAGCCGCTCAGAAGTGACGCACGCAGAAACGCAGGGGAGAGATCAAAACAAAACAACGGTCACTTATTAGAAGTACAAAACGAGGATTTGGTAAGAAGAATGTCGGAGGATTTTGATATAAGCCAAGAGGAGACTAGTTTTCCTTTGCTCCTGTTAACAAACATTGGTTTTCACGAGACTTTTCACAAGGTTTTTCACGTGTGCGCAACGCTGACCTTGTACGTCATGTTCCCGGAGCTGCTTCCATGTACATCTGTTGGCACAAGCTACGTTAAAGTGATTATTACGTATTGAATATGGATATTTTTCTTACAAAAACGCATCGATTCGCTACGGGAGGCCTTTGTTCACCCCCCTAAGCCATGTGAGAGACTTTTTTTTTATTTTTATAGATGGGCGCTTTTTATTCAACTGCTTTTGGACAGATGCATGCAACACCCGCTGAGTGGCATTAAACAGCTTGAAAGATCAAAGACTATTTTTAATATAACTCAGACTGGATTTGTCTGAAAGATAAAAGTCATATACACCTAGGATGATTTGAGGGTGAGTAATTTGTGGGCTAATTTTCATTTTTGGGTAAACTAACCTTTTAATGCCCTTGGTCTGTCTCAATACTTTTTAAATAAAGTATTATTTTGAAATGTTGCCATTTTTTTTATTTAACTGTTTGAGCATTTAGACAACATTTTAAAAAGAAACCTAAATCTTTTTTTTTTTTGCCTATCATATTTGATATAACTAGCTTTTATGGCTATACAGTATGATATAAGAGAATGGAGATCATAGTCATAAAGAACAACTATTCAGACGGGGTAAAATATGCAAATTGGTGCAGATATTAATATGGTATTTCTATAACGGTAATGTAAGATACAATTCTGATAGCCTGTGGGGGGGGCAAAACATGCAATGTAATACAATGATGGTTGAAAAGACAAAGATAGTTATGGAAACTTATGGAGCTGGATCTAGGCTTCAAGATATCTATTTTGGGTCTGGTCTTGCAACGTATTTAAATCTTCAGCATGAAAAGCCATGATCTTTACCAACTAGGCTGCACTACTTTTGAGAGTGCCTCTGTGAAGTGAGCTGAGGTAGTGCAGTTCTGCAGGGATCCTTTCATGCAAGTGTCTCAGGAGCCGTACTGCGATTCTCTTCTTTTCTCTCTCTACCTTGTTGCTCAAAGCTCTTTTTCTCGGTAACAACCCGCAGGTCCTGACACGGCTAGCATTTGTCGTTTTTAAAGCATGTTTGTTTTAAAAGACCAAGTACCACCCGTCTGCAGAAATCTCTTTTGTTTGGATAGTGAGGAAGTCGTCGAGTCTAATACCTGCAGGACTTGTGTTGGCCTATATTAGCGTAAATACACTGTTCCCCCCTGCTGAAATGCAGTTCTTTTGTTTCAGCGTACTAAACAATTCTCTTCCCCCTGAGGCTGATGGTACAGAGTCAGATATGTGCATGGCCAGTCAACCTGCCTTTTGTTTTTATAGTTTCTCTCAAGTCATAATTTGAGTTTGAAATAAGCCACGTGAAGCAGTAGCAATGTTTTGAAGCAAAAGCAATGTCTTCAGAAATGTAAGATCATTGATATCACATTGGACATTTATAGATTTTTCCCTTTTCTCTTCTCTTTTTTCTGATATTTTCTTTCAATTTGCATGCCAAACTCTGTTCAAAAAGTACAATGGCCGTACCACGATAAAATGCCGCCATACCGTATATTTTGGTGTATAGCATGACAGTGAATGATTTTCACATTGATGTACCATGGTATTTACATGTAAAGGCGAATTCAAAGAATAGTTGGCACAAATAATACCGTGACACGTGGCACTCATTTGATGGTGTCATGTGCGCATTGCTTTTTCAAAATGCTTTCTACAATACACTCAACTTCATTTAGTGCTCTTTTATTCTCCATTTGTTTCATAATACACACATTGCTTATTCTGTATAACTCCTTCTCTCACCAGTGTCTGGTCCTTAAACACTTGGTCAGGCCAGTGTCCACTCGTATTACAATTAACAAAGCCCTCAATGCCCGAATCTGTTGACCGGAGCAAAGACGCGAGAATAATTTGCTGCTGTCAAGCCTGCAGCGGTGGCTGTGTCTCCATATCCCAGCAGACACAGTTTAGCAGCCAGCAATTCATCCTCTGCCCCTTTACTATCACTGGCTTGTCTCACTAGTCTTTATATTGGCTAGTAGATAATGACATTATTTGTCTAATTATTTGTCTTACAGCACCTTGGATTTGTGCTTTTTAATTAGATAAAGTTACACTGTTTATTGGCTAGTCATACTCCCTACCCTTCAAGCTCATGCCTTGGATTTGGTGTATTAAATCTGCTACATTGTTGGATGATTACCATGGATAAGCATTCACATAAGAGTTTTGCCTTACAGTGAATGTATTTTTAATTACTTATTTTGCACTTATCAGCACTCTTACATCGCTCAAAAATCCCTTTCTTATTTTATACTTTGCTTAACACGTTTGCCTCTGCAGAATATTTGGAAAATATAAATAGGATTTTTTGAATTCCATCTCTTCATGTTGATTATTTAGGAATTAAATAATAAATATTAGACCTATATAGATATCATAATAAATCGGTACCATTTTCTATTCAAAGTATATAAATATATATTGGCTTAAACCAGTTTCTATATATCCGATTGACTTGCAGTGGCAGACATGCAGGGCCTGACACGGCTAGCATTTGTCGTTTTTAAAGCATGTTTGTTTTAAAAGACCAAGTACCACCCGTCTGCAGAAATCTCTTTTGTTTGGATAGTGAGGAAGTCGTCGAGTCTAATACCTGCAGGACTTGTGTTGGCCTATATTAGCGTAAATACACTGTTCCCCCCTGCTGAAATGCAGTTCTTTTGTTTCAGCGTACTAAACAATTCTCTTCCCCCTGAGGCTGATGGTACAGAGTCAGATATGTGCATGGCCAGTCAACTTGCCTTTTGTTTTTATAGTTTCTCTCAAGTCATAATTCGAGTTTGAAATAAGCCACGTGAAGCAGTAGCAATGTTTTGAAGCAAAAGCAATGTCTTCAGAAATGTAAGATCATTGATATCACATTGGACATTTATAGATTTTTCCCTTTTCTCTTCTCTTTTTTCTGATATTTTCTTTCAATTTGCATGCCAAACTCTGTTCAAAAAGTACAATGGCCGTACCACGATAAAATGCCGCCATACCGTATATTTTGGTGTATAGCATGACAGTGAATGATTTTCACATTGATGTACCATGGTATTTACATGTAAAGGCGAATTCAAAGAATAGTTGGCACAAATAATACCGTGACACGTGGCACTCATTTGATGGTGTCATGTGCGCATTGCTTTTTCAAAATGCTTTCTACAATACACTCAACTTCATTTAGTGCTCTTTTATTCTCCATTTGTTTCATAATACACACATTGCTTATTCTGTATAACTCCTTCTCTCACCAGTGTCTGGTCCTTAAACACTTGGTCAGGCCAGTGTCCACTCGTATTACAATTAACAAAGCCCTCAATGCCCGAATCTGTTGACCGGAGCAAAGACGCGAGAATAATTTGCTGCTGTCAAGCCTGCAGCGGTGGCTGTGTCTCCATATCCCAGCAGACACAGTTTAGCAGCCAGCAATTCATCCTCTGCCCCTTTACTATCACTGGCTTGTCTCACTAGTCTTTATATTGGCTAGTAGATAATGACATTATTTGTCTAATTATTTGTCTTACAGCACCTTGGATTTGTGCTTTTTAATTAGATAAAGTTACACTGTTTATTGGCTAGTCATACTCCCTACCCTTCAAGCTCATGCCTTGGATTTGGTGTATTAAATCTGCTACATTGTTGGATGATTACCATGGATAAGCATTCACATAAGAGTTTTGCCTTACAGTGAATGTATTTTTAATTACTTATTTTGCACTTATCAGCACTCTTACATCGCTCAAAAATCCCTTTCTTATTTTATACTTTGCTTAACACGTTTGCCTCTGCAGAATATTTGGAAAATATAAATAGGATTTTTTGAATTCCATCTCTTCATGTTGATTATTTAGGAATTAAATAATAAATATTAGACCTATATAGATATCATAATAAATCGGTACCATTTTCTATTCAAAGTATATAAATATATATTGGCTTAAACCAGTTTCTATATATCCGATTGACTTGCAGTGGCAGACATGCAGGGTAAAGATGGTCATTTCTGTTCTGTTCTGTTTGTAACTCTCTTCACTCCACCCAACAGTCATGCAGCTGAAGTTGAGGATGGTAGTTTTGCGGAGGAGGACTGGTAAGGACCAACACCATTGGCTGTTTGTTTTATGCTTCTGTGATGTGTTCTTGCCATGATGCCTTGTGAGAAATGTGGTTTGAGCCCTTTTCTTGTGATGTGGTTGTGTTTAGTGGACACCCTAAACTGGTGTGAAGGCAGATGAATGTTAAATGTGAATTAATGATGAGCCGTTGTCTTCTGTGCAGTGCGGAGGAGGACTGGTAAGGACCAACACCATTGGCTGTTTGTTTTATGCTTCTGTGATGTGTTCTTGCCATGATGCCTTGTGAGAAATGTGGTTTGAGCCCTTTTCTTGTGATGTGGTTGTGTTTAGTGGACACCCTAAACTGGTGTGAAGGCAGATGAATGTTAAATGTGAATTAATGATGAGCCGTTGTCTTCTGTGCAGTGCTTGTTTGATTAAATCTGATTAATCTCTTTCCATCTGTTGTTTTGGGCTGTACTGTATGGAACAGCATCAGGTGTTAATTTATGTTGTAGAGAGAGGCCAAGATTCAGTTTCCCTTTGATTTCTCAGCACCAACTTGTTTACTGTGTATTAAAGTAATTTTCATACAATTAGGCACAATTTAGCAGACTATTTCAGATTTCAGTTTACTACTAGTCACAGGGCAAGTCCCTCTGTGTAACCTGAAGTTAAAAGCTTGATTAAAGGACACTGTGGTGATTCAAGTAGATTTGTGATCAGTCTCCAACTCATGAGTCAGCTTTGCATGGGTTTGAACTTACAGGCTTTGAGCAGCCCAGATCCTGAACCATAAGGCTACAACACCATCTATGCCATGTCATGACACACTTTACTATTTGTAACTAGAACAGCCAAACTCAAGACACATTCATTTTTGACAACACTGATAAAATATGAATGAAGCACCAACTTGAAAGTTTAACTTCCCAATTGGAAATTACTGATATATTTCTGAGAGCAGTGGAGATGTTCTCCCCAGAGTATATGAGAAGTAGAAACTGAAGTAGGAAGTACTACTTAGAAAAGTAGAAACTGATATCTGGGTAAATCTGTCAGGATCAAATTTCACTCCAAATAAGAAGCTAATTGAAATAAAATATAAGCTAACAGATGCTAATTATAATTCATTGTACTGCAGTACTGTTTTACTGAAATATTATAAAATTATTGCAGTATTGCAGTGAGTAATGTAGTAATGAGTAGTGTCAGTTCCTTGTGAGATCTGCTGAATATATTTGTAAAATATGGGAATTATTAACTTTTTTATTACGTTGTTGTTTTTGTTGTTGTTTTTCTAGCAGTGGTTTGTTGGGCTTTCTTTTTTTCTTGATTCTTTATGCTCAGAAAAGTTCTAAAAAAAATTCTACTTTTAAAATTACATTACTGCCAAAGGAGCTCCATTATTAATGAGATCAATCTTTCACATGGACACCATGAGCACAGACGTGGTCTCAATTTGCACTTTGTGAAGAGGGGCTCTCTAGAGGTCTCTGGTGTCTCTAGATGAGCAGGATTCCTGTGGAGAGAATGGAGAGTCTCAGTGGTGTCCATTAGATTGAATATCTTCATACTTCTAATACATTTAATAAGCCTATCTGATATTGATAGTAAAATCTATCTTTAATAAGTCTGTCAGGCTTATTTAATAAGGCCAAGTAGGGATTTTGTTAAACTCAAAATATAACTTAATTTAGAATAGTGGTTCCACAAATTGAAAATGGGTTTTTGTCAAATTAATTTAAACTCTGAATTTTAACCCTGATACTTTCTATCCTAAAATTGAGTGAAACTCAAAATAATACATGTGGAAGTTACACAAAAGAATCTCTTAGTCAAAGACATAGTTCACCCAAAATGAAAAATTTCACCTTTATGTCGTTCCAAACCTGTAGGATTTATGGAGCATGAAAGATTCAATTCAAGTTTGTTTGTATAACGCTTTTCACGATACAAATTGTTGCAAAGCAGCTTTACAATAAAAATTAAGTTTCTACAATATATTCAATTTTAAAATTAAATGTCAAATTAATGTACATATGGCAGAAATGTACGGTAAAATTCAGTTAATTACATAATCAAACAGATGATGAACACTGTTAACAGCAATAATTATATGTTGCAATCAAACTTATTGCAAAATGTGGTAGTTCTGTATGTTTCAGGGTTGGCATCCTCTGAGGTCCTCTGAGGGATTGGCATCATCTCTTCTCAGGTGTTCTGGATCCAGACTGAAGCTTGTGTAAATCCTAGTTACAGAAACAGAGAAACAAATAGAGACATAATTAGCGTAGCTGCTGTTTGTTGCCAACAAAGTAAAATTGATTTGTTTAACCCAAGATAAAGAATAATAATGTGCATTTGATCAGATATAACTGCAGTACAAGATTATGAGATGCATTATTTGAATGCTTGGCCAAAGAGATGTGTCTTTAATCTAGATTTAAGCAGAGAGAGTGTGTCTGAACCCCGAACGTTATCAGGAAGGCTATTCCAAAGTTTGGGAGCCAAATGCGAAAAAGCTCTACCTCCTTTAGTGGACTTTGCTATCCTAGGTACTACCAAAAGTCCAGAGTTTTGCAACCTTAGGGAGCGTGATGGAAAAACTAAATTCGAATTTTGTACTTGAATATTATCAAAATTCTAATTATATTCGAATTTAAAATGCATAATTTCAATTAGGGTGAAGAAAAGCTTTTGGCTTCTCTCCTGAGGCCACAAGAGGGCGCATCATTCAAAGCATAAGATAACATGACTATCTGCGAAAAAAAGTGCATAATGTTTAAAATAATGTTTATAAACCAATTATAATTAAGTTGCTTAAACAACTATAAACAAAACAGCATCATGTATGTATGCATAGTTTAATACAAAGTGCCGAAAGCCAATCACACAGAGTACATTTTTCATTTAAAAACATGAGATGCAGTGTAATGGGGAAAACCCCGCCATGAAGTCTCGATAACTTATATGTTTTTTTCAAAGTTAAACTTGCATTAACTCTACGTGGCTTTCTAAACATGCGGCTCCTTTGTGCGAGACGCGAGTGCAACAGTAATAGATGTCCGTCTAGAAAATGCCTGAAATATGCATTCTGTGTGAATGGCTTGGTTTCGGTTTTGATGTAAACAAGATCTTCTCCGCATTGATCTTCTCTTTTCCGCTATATTTTTAATGAACAACGCAGCAGCGCCGCATCTAGTGGCTTTAACTGGATAGGCTAAGAAAACATTATAATGCAACGACACTTACATCGTCATCGCATCTCGTGCAGCACTGATAAGGCTGCCTCCTTAACGCACACCTAAAATTAGAATGCAACGTTTTTGCATTCGAATGTGGATTTTTATTTTAAATTCGACGAATATTCGAAATTCGAAAAAAAATTTGACAGCCCTAGTGGTAGAAGTCTAGTTAGGTACGCTGGAGATAACCCATTAAGGGCCTTATAGGTAACTAATAATATTTTGTTACTGGTAATATGTTCATATTTTCTTGACCTGGTAAGGACTCTAGCCACTGCGTTTTGGACTACCTGTAGCTTGTTTATTGAAGATGCAGGACAACCACCTAGCAGTGCATTACAATAGTCCAGTCTAGAGGTCATGAATGCATGAACTAGCTTTTCTGCATCAGAAACAGGTAACATGTTTCATAACTTGGCAATGTTTCTAAGATGGAAGAATGCTGTTTTTGTAACATGAGAAATATAATTTTCAAAAGACAAGTTGCTGTCTAATATAACACCCAGATTTTTGACTGTAGAGGAAGTAACAGTACACCCGTCTAGTTGCAAATTGTAATCCAAGAGATTCTGTGTACTGTTTTTTAGTCCAATAAGTAATATTTCTGTCTTATCCGAATTAATAATAATAATAATAATAATTAATAAGATGATGGACCCCATTGATTTTCATTGTATGGACTCTTGACAAAAAACACAACACATTTTTGCTTCCTTATCTTTAAATATCTTTTGTGTTTGCAGAAGTCATACACAAATTGAAAGTGAAGTTTTTCATTTGTGTGTAAATCATCCCTGTGAATATTACTGAGCAGTACATGAATGCTATGTTAACTGAAAGAAATGATGGGGGAAAATGTAGTCTTAATGCAGATGGTTTAAGTAAACTTGGGTTTTGCAAATTTATATGAATTGCACGCTATGCAGTTTTAATAAAAATAAATTTTTTTGGAGTGTAAGCAGAAGATCAAGCAAGAATAAAAGCATACATAATGATTGCCGGAAGGACTGGGTTGCATGTTGCGGCAAAATATGAGAACTATTGTGTGTTATTTCCAGATAAAAGCTTTCTGAAAATATCATTACCGAATGCACTGAAAAATATATGCAGTTGCTGTCTTTGAGCTGTGAGCATTGAGTCCTCAGGACAGGATTGTAACTTCGTTTGAGCAGTGGAGCTTCATGTGCAGGGGACAATGGAAACGTGTGTACGTGTCTCTTGCGGGAGTTGTGTAAGCAACACACTGACATATGCCTCCTGCCCCTCCACCTCTGCTGTTTACTCCGTTTAATCCCTTTTATAAACACGCACACATTTAAACAATGGCGAACTGCTTACCTCTCAGTGGAGCTGTAATAGGATATGCTGCAATGGCCAGTGTGATGTGCGTGATAGAGAGAGAAATAACGTGTTTGTCTGTTATAGACCATTATAGTTCAATACTGCAGTAGATTGTTGGAGGGATATGAATGAAGGAGCAAAATCGGGCCATTAAGGTCAGATAAACTACTGTGCCGCATTCTGTTTCCATGGAGATGATTGCCCTGCTGGGCTTTCGATCACCAATAACAGGCTGTGTTCAGAATGGAATACTAGCGTGCTGCTTACTGAGCAGTATACACTGAATTCTGCTTACTGTTTCTATAAATAGCATGTGAAGCATTATGCAGCGTTAACAACCTCATTGTCACATGACCTTATTGCTTACACATTTAACTCAGCCAGAGGTCTCTCGGAAATAAATTTGTGTTTTGTTTGTTTTGTTTTGTTTTTAAAGATGTTAAAAATTGCATTTAGTTTATTATTGCAGTTCATTCAGGTTCACTACCGTTCAAAAGTGTGAGGTCGGTAAGATTTATAAAAAAAAAATAAAAAAAAAAAGTTTTTAAATGATCTCTTATGCTCATCAAGGCTGCAAAAAAATGGATAAATAAATAACTTTTTTTATATTTTAAAATGCCGTTTATTACTGTGAAAACAAAGCTGAATTTTCAACAGTCATTACTCCAGTCTTTAGAAGTCACATGGTCCTTCAGAAATCATTCTAATATGCTTTTTTTATTATTATTATTAACATTGATGAAAAAAGCTGTTGCTTAATATTTTTGTAGAAATACTCAAAATAGTTTTAAATAGAACATCATTTGTAACATTACTTTTGATCAGTTCAATGCATCCTTGTTGAACAAAAGTAAGACTTTCTTAACCAAAAAAACAGTTCTAATATGAAAAGCTGTAAAGATGTGCATTTATTTATTGATGATAATTGGTCAATCTGCTGTATCATTATATTTGGGGGTCAGTAGATTTTTTATTTATTTTTTTTAACTTTTACTAAAGATATTACTACTTTATTCAGCCAGGATGCATTATATGAATAAAAATTTTTAGTAATATGTAATTTTACAAAATATTTATTTTTTATTTTTCTCTTCATCAAAATGATCATCACATGAATATATTACGTTTTAAAATATATTAAAATACAAAACAGTTCTTTTAAATAGAGTATTTACAACATTATTGTTTTAGTGCTTTTGTACCAAATAATGCAGTCTTTATATGCATAAGAGACTTCTTTTAACAACATTAAAAAAATCTTACGGACCCTAAACTTTTGAACAGTAGTGTATGTATTCAATAGATAAAGCTATAAATACATCAGTTAAATCTATAGATGTAGTTCTACAAACTAGGGCTGTCAAAATGTCAAATTTTTTGCTTAAATATTATCAATATTCGAATTTAAAAGGTATAATTTCAGTTATGGGGAAAAAAAGCTTTTGGCTTCTCTCCTGAGGCCACAAGAGGGCGCATCGAGCAAATTATTATGCACGTTTCTTCAAAGCATAATAAAATAACACGACTATCTTTGAAAAAAGTGCATAATGTTTAAAATAAACCTTATATAATTAATAAAGTTGCTTAAACAATTAGAAACAAAACAGCATCATGCATGTATGTATAGTTTAATACAAATGACCAAAAACCAATCACAAAGAATACTTTTTTCATTTAAAAACATGAGATGCAGTGGGATGGGGAAAACCGCCATAAAGTCTTGAGACATGTTTTTTAAAAGTTGAACTTACATTAATTTTACATGGCTTTCTAAACATGCGGCTCTCTTGTATGAGACGCGAGTGCAACGGTGATAGATGTCCCTCTCGAAAATGCGTTAAATATGTGTTCTGTTTGAACGGCTTGGTTTCGGTTTTGACGTAAACGACATCTTCCCCGCATTGATTGTTCTCTTTTTCTGCAATATTTTGAATGAACAACGTAGCAGCGCCGCATCTAGTGGGTTCAACTGGATAGACTAACAAAAGCATTCAAATGCAATGACACTTACATCATCGTCGCATTTCGTGCGCCACTGATAATACTGCCTGACGCACACCTAAAATTCGAATGCAACGTTTTTGCGTTTGAATGGTGATTTTTATTTTAAATTCTACGAATCTTCGGAATTCGATTTTTTTTTTGACAGCCCTACTAGAAACAGGTCCACAGATAGATCATTGAACTAATTTTAACATTCCACACGTCAGGTAAACAGGCTCTAAGACAAGATAGAGAGCTGTTTGAGTTTGAAAAGGGGGCACAGGAAGTGAAGAGGGAAGTCACAGCATGCTCTGAATTTCCTGTTCCTCTTTCTATTGGTTCTCAAACTCTAATAGACATCAGTGTTGAGCTGAGACTGAGAGCAGTGGATCTGTTTGAATGCATTTAATCAATTTGCCTCATAACAGGCAAATTTGTTTGTTTGTGTAAGACAAGTGAAATAATGCAGACGAAGAAACAGATGAGTTAATTAATGCTGGTTCACTCTCTACTACTTTGCATTTGACACTTCATGATACTATCATCTCAAAAACATTGCAAGAATTAGATGTTTTGTTTCCAGTCGAGACTTGGAGAAACTTGTACATGCCTTTATCACCAGCAGGGTGGACTATTGTAATGGTCTCCTCACCAGCCTTCCCAAAAAGACCATTAGACGGCTGCAGCTCATCCAGAACGCTGCTGCCAGAATTCTGACTAGAACCAGAAAATCTGAGCATATCACACCAGTCGTCAGGTCCTTACACTGGCTTCCAGTTATATTTAGGATTGCTTTTAAAGTACTTTTACTCGATTATAAATCTCTCAATGGCCTAGGACCTAAATACATTGCAGATATGTTCACTGAATATAAACCTAACAGACCACTCAGATCATTAGGATCGAGTCGGTTAGAAATACCAAGGGTTCACACAAAACAAAGGGAGTCCTCTTTTAGCTATTATGCTGCCCACAGTTGGAATCAGCTTTCAGAAGAGATCAGATGTGCTAAAACATTAGCCACGTTTAAATCCAAACTCAAAACTCATCTGTTTAGCTGTGCATTTATTGGATGAGCACTGTGCTACGTCCGAACTGATATCACTGTATTTTATATATAATCATTTCCTATTTTTTACTGTTTTAAATTCATTTTAAATCAATTTTTAAATAATTTGAAAAGTTTTCAAATTCCTTGTTTTATTGTTGTGGTTATTTTTTATGATTATTTTACTTCCTTTTATGAAAATCACTTTGAATTACCATTGTGTCTGAGATGTTCTTTATAAATAAACTTGCCTTGCCTTGCCTAAATTTAACAAAAGAGACAATAAAGACATTTACATTGCTACAAGAAATATACTTCAAATAAATTCTGTCCTTTTTAACTTTCTATTCATCAAAGATTCCTGAAAAAAAGTTTATTAACTAGATTAATTAGAGTAATTTAGAACTTAACGTAATGGCTACTGAAAATAGCTTTACTATTACAGGAATCAATTTTAAACAGTAGTCTATTAGTAAATTTTAGAAATGAACATTAACCAAAATGAATAAATGATGTTTTAGATTAAAAATGAACTTATTGTAAATTATATTTTAACCAAGTTGCAGACTGAATTTAATCTGATTAACAAAGAAACTATTCTTATAAGTTGGTTCTTTTACTGAAATGCCCCAAATTGCTCATAATATAATTTTAAATCAGACTAACACACACATATATACAGTATATATGTATAGTTTGAGACAGCGCCATTGGTTTGGGATTAGTCACCGCTGACTTGAGGAGACATTTGTCAATCAAAAAATACGGGGTGTCTATTAACATTTAGTTAAAAGTGGCTGTGAAACATCAGCTCCAGTGGCGCAGATGGATAAGTGCTTGCCCTTGGCTTTTTGACGTGATCGACACAGGTTCGATCCCGTCTTTTGCCAAACTTTTTTTTTTCTTCCTTTTCAAATCTCGTATTAGCAATAAATTCTATTTACATAGCAGTATTTTTTAGCAATATGCTATTTACACTAAGTGCAAATACCTATTTACACTGTTAAAATAGCAGGATTTCTACTATCAAGTATACTACTTGTTGCAAATAGTGGCAATTATCTGCATTTCAGTATTGTAGTACATTATAAAACAGTATGCAATAATAACGTATTGAGTGTAAATTATAATTTTAATTATTAAATGGATGCCACCTTATTGGTTCAATAAAGCCCTCCCTACACCTACCCTAACCCTACCCGATAGTTTATTTTCAACTTTTTGATTATTTCCTTAATTTTTATTGAAAATAAATGCCTTTACGATGTGATACGAGATTTGAAAAGGGAGGAAAAAAAAGTTTGGCAAAAGGTGGGATCGAACCTGGGTCGATCGCGTCAAAAAGCCAATGTCAAGCGCTTATCCATCTGCACCACTGGAGCTGATGTTTTATAGCCACTTTTAACTAAATACCCCAGCAGGGAGATACAAGATCCTGATTACCGCGTCTGGGCTTATTTATTAATAATGCCAATAGTGGATTATACATTATATCTTTCTTGAATTTGCTTATAAAAAGGAATCACTTGGGAAAAGACTGTCCTCATTTATCAGTGCTTTCTAATTGATTGATTGATTTATTTTTATTATTAATAATATATTTTTTGTCTGTTTCTCTGCAGAACTTGCAGTTGCTGGGGGCCACAGCGATTGAAGACAAACTTCAAGACAAAGTACCTGAAACCATCGAGACCCTCATGAAAGCTGACATTAAGATCTGGATCCTGACTGGAGACAAACAGGAGACCGCCATCAACATAGGTGAGAGTTAAACCTATAAAGTTTGTTTGTATGAACGTACACCTTGATTGACAGTCGAGACTAGACAGGAAATGATGTGGAGATTAAGGGGAAGTGGACAGCTTCATTTTTCTAGTTTTAGTTTCTATTTAGTTCTTACAGATGAGATGCATTAGGTTTTTTTCCTAATATATTGACACTAACCAGTAAGAATTTCTCTGGCTAATTTAAATGATCAAAAATATACACAATCGGACCTCTCTCGCTCTTTCACTCAAACAAACACAGCTCTTCCTGACCGGCTGTCGCACAGGTAAAAGGTGTTTGGTTTCTTTCCTCATCTGAAAGCTGATGTAATGCACGTGTCCTCGACCTGCTCGACTCTAATCTGTCCCTGCAACCACCACCAGCTCTCAAAACAGACCGCGGCCCCCATTTCCCTGTGATGTGGCGTCTCGTTTTAGTCTGACAGCTACACGGCTACCAATGTGGCTTTCGAACAGGCCTCATGTTAAATGCTACGGTCAGAAAAACAGATCCTAACAGAGCACAGTCTGTGGCCACCTACCAACACTGATCCTGAATCAGCCCATTGTGCCCAGTGGCCAGCTGTGCCGCGGCTTGAAAACACACACGCTCGGAGAGGAAGGGATTTTTACTGGACCTCCACTTGGCTGGCATGCACTCTAAAATAAAGACACCCATGTCTGTGTTTACTTCGTATTTTTTACTTTTTGTAATTCATCATTTGGAGAGTTGGAGGATGACAAGAGACAAGAGTCTTCCAGCTAGTACAGGTTCCCAGAATCCTTTGCCAGTATGGTTAAAAGGTGTCTGAGGTGATATAACCAGCTGTTTTTAAACTTATTTTTCTTTCTAAAATATAAAGACAGTACAAGGAAAAAATATGTAATTAATGAGATAAATATTTAAATATTTAAATATTAAAATGTGATATATACAATGTAATATGTAGACAACAAAATTGAATAATTGATTCTGAACTTAATTGACTAACATTATTATCGTACTTAATCAAATTGTTTAAATATCTGGGAAGCATTAAGCTTTTATTAAGGTGATATGTATCTTAGATTTAACAAAGAAGTAAAAAAAAAAAAATCGATGACAACAAATTGAAAATAAAAAAATATTAAATGTAGTTTCATTTAATGTATGCACTTTACCAGCCTTAAAAATACAATTTAATATATTTATTATTACTATACTATATTTCTTAAGGACCTCTGGATTAGACAGCACATCACTATGCATTTCTTAAGTTGAAGTAAAGTACATTTTTTACATTTGTGAAATGTAAATGTAAAAAAAAAAAGAATTGTGATTTTTTTAATATATTTTTTTTTTATCACAGGTTTGCATTCCAGTTTGAAACCCCCTGAGCTAGACAGTTCTTCAGTATACCATTTGTTTTTAAACCGTAACATAAGGAAAACTAATTTAAGCATGGCATGCTTAAAAATATAAGGATTCTCCATTTCCCACACTAGCACTCTACAAAAACATGAAAAACTATCAGAAGTGAAGTGAACCCCAGGACTGTGAAGTCAAGCGCAGTTTAATCTTGGGTTAGCGGGCACTTAGAACTGTTTGGCCGCCACTTGCACATAGTACATGAAACCGCTCCAGTTCTTCTATCCACACTAGCCCTCTGACGGTCTTATTAATGTATCAGACCATTAAGCAGAGAGTTGGAGTGAGGACAGACAAGCTATCCACACTGCGCTGCTACCGCTGAGCTGTTACTCCTGGCCACTGGGTGCCACTGTAAAGCCTCAGAGATTAAAGCCCAAATAAACAGTATGTGGCCAATGCGAACAACTCAACATGCCCTCTTCTAACCCACAGCCACTGCCAACAGACCGAATGAAAACCCACCCTGCAGTAGCACGGAGCCAATGCAACCGCTGAGTGTAACCTCAATGCCTTCTTTCCAGATTCATACAGCATTATGCTGCGTCATGCAGGTGTCCCAATGTAAATCTATCGTTTCTACCCAGGGTGTTTTAGTTTAACCATGTTGAAGAGGGATGAGGTGACATTCCTGCCAGTGGTCAGAATGAAGCTGCGGAAATACGTCAAGGTTTGACACTCGCTGTCAGGAAACCAAATCTGTTTTCCACACAGACAGGAAATTTTGGTGAATATGCACATTTGAAATCAACAGAAATGCTTTAAACAGGAATGGCAGGACAGGACACCGGCACCCAAATACATACGCATTCATGCTCTTGTTGAATTTGGTCACAGTCACATTTCCTTAAGGCTGAAGTGTGTCATCTTGGGTTTTTTTCTGTTAAAGTGTGTAAAGTTAGTTACAAGGCTACTATTTATAAGTTCCCGATTGGTCCTACTACTGGCTCAGTCAAGTGCTTGAATTTGGGACCTTAGGGTTTAGGAAACCTGTTTTGGAAATTATTATTTCCAATGATTATTTTTGCAGTATTTGTGTATTGGCATAGAACAATAAGCTATACATTAAATAGTATAAATTATTATCATCCTTTTATACTAACTATTGTTAGTGGATCTAATGAGAATATATATATATATATATATTGGGAACTATGATTTCAGAATCCAGGCATAAAAACGGAATTTACTGTATAACACGGAATGTCATGGAATTTGCCAATTTTTGGATTAATAAATCAAAAGTAGGTCAATACACTTGAATCAAAACGCAATATGGACTAGTGACTGTGAATATTAAGCCGCAAAAAGACCATTTATTTAGCAGAAAATGTAACATAACACATTTCTGGGAAAATAAATAAATAAAATACCAAAAGCTTTGTTTTATAAAATCAATTAATTAGAGATACTTTTCATTATTAAAATCTAATGAAACCATTAAAATGGAATCCAGAAAAGTAATGGAAAACAGAATTTGGTAAAAATAAAGAGGGGGGGCGGGGAACATTTTAAAAGGCCTTCATGTAATTTTTTTTTTACTTTTAATAAATTGCTGTTAAATTGTGTAAGTTTCATGATTTCAATTAATTACATTACATAAAATGTTATATAACCATTAAAATGGAGTCTGGAAAAATTTAAATGGGAAAAAATGGAATTTGGAGAAAAAATACAACGGCCCTATATATATAAATAAATTGCTGTTAAATTGTGTAAGTTTCATGATTTCAATTAATTGCATTACATAAAATGTTATATATGGAGTCTGGAAAAATTAAAATGGGAAAAAAATGAAATCCAGAAAAATTAAAACAGAAAAAAATGGAATTTGGAGAAAAAATACAACGGCCCTATATATATAAAACAGGTATAATGTATGTTTTACAGGTATAATGCAAGTCCATAAAAGCACCAACAATTATAGATGTTTGAAATATTGTTGCTAGAATAAATATAGCAGGTCTATCTGATACATAAGTACTGTAATTTAATATAACTACTGCTTTTGGGCAATTCTTGTCCTTTACAGTAACTTTTATTTAAAACTGTTCCCCACGGACGTCACTCCTCAAATACTGAGGTGTCGGTAACCTATTAAACAGCAAATATGTTGTTTAGACGCATCCTGGTGGCTGATGGGATGTCTTGCTTTTTTTATCGGGTTGAGAGAGCCTGCTGTCAAGCTTCCAGTAGTGATCTCATACGAATAGTGGAAAGGCACATTAAAACCAATGCGGCGTGGTAGTTTTAAACCCAGGTCTGCTGTAAACTTTAATCACAAAATGTGCTTTTCACTCCTCAATTAGTCATTTCTTTCATCTGTTGCTGTGGTTACACGTCGCATGTCTTTGTAATGTTGATCTATTGCTGAAATACTAAGTTGCGGCAAACCATTTGTCATTTGTTCAAATGCCAAGCAAACCCATTTTTTTCCACACAAACATACCATATGTTTTAGGCTTAATAGTGAGAGGTATAAGCAATGAGTTTTCTTTTTTCTCTCTTTTTTTCCTGAAGGACACTCCTGCAAACTGCTTACGAAGAACATGGGCCTGCTTGTGATAAACGAGGACACCCTGGATGTGAGTACTGAGACAGAGGTGTATGTTTATTTGAAAAAACAATTACATGTCACCATTTGTAATGCAAGCTCAGAGAAGAGATGAAAAGACGCGACAGCTGACGGATCGCTTCAGACCCCCGGTACATGAAAGCATGTGATATAATTCCCAATGTGACTCTCTTCCAGAACAGTTATAGATTTTGTTTTGGGTTTTCATCCAAACCATTCCCCTCCGGTTTCTGTCTCATATTTCTCTGAACGAAAGGAATAAAGTGATACAGTGGGGCTCAAAAGTCACTATTAAAAATGTTTCTATTTTGTGTTTTTTATGATTAAACTATTTTATTATTATTATTATTAAATATTTATTGTTTTGTTACACTACTGTTCAAAAGTTAGGTTCAGTAACTTTTTTTTTTCTTAGAATTATTTTATTTGGTAAGAATGGATTAAATTGATCACAAATGACAGTAAAGAATGCTGAAAAAAATTCTCACAGTTTCCACAACAATATTAAGCAACACGACAATGACAAATTACAAAATTGGTTTCTCAATGATTATATAGAAAATGACAAACATCAGGTGATCATAATCAATCCTCAGACTCCACTTCAACATCTGAAACAAATTAATGGGAACGATAACACATCAGGCAAAAATGCTGTTAATAAACATTGTATCCACAATTAAAAAAAAAAAAAGTTGCTGCAAATTCAGTCAAGTTCCATTGCTATCAAAAGAATAAAAATACTTTTTTAAATGCATATCAATTTAAAAAGTTATTTTAAATTGTAATAAGATTTTATAATATTTTTACTTAAATAAATGCAGCCTTAGTAAACAAAACATTAACAATCCTTCCAACCACAAACCTTTGAAAGCTAGTATGTGTATATATACATAAATATACATAAAACAAAAATGAACGGAAGTAAAATATGAATTAAAATATTAACATTTATATTTTTTAGTATTGGATTTGTCCCCCTTTTGCTTTAATATTCCAGCATGAATTGAGATGATCCAAAGAGTATCTTGATTTTCAATGGACGCAGCAACATCAGACCATCTGTACAAAGGAGTAACACTTTTTTTTTTTTTGGGCCTAGAAATAGTGAAGAATCTTTCAAATTGATTTTACATCATACCATTTCCTTGTTTTGAAATGTTCAACTTTCTGAAACATTGTTTATTTCCAGGTTTAAAGCATGTATTTTGAAATGTGGTCTCAGACTTTGGGATCCTACTGTATATGTTGGTCGGATGGAGCTTATAGGAAAGAGAGGATGTGGTTGCACCGCATGAAGCCGTTTAAAAGATGGGAAGGGGTCGTGAACTTAAAACAGGGGTTTAGGACCCTCTTTCATATACACACACACACATGCACAAAGTACAGGCCAATAACTCCCTGATGGGAGAATCTATTCTGTTGACGATGAAACCGAAAGGCATCCGCTTTCAAAGAAGGAAACCATTTGAAACATATACACACACACACACACACACACAGCCTACAGGTCAGCTGGCCCCTGCAGGGAGGGTCTTGTCTGTTGTCTGTGGAAGTTAAGGACTCTAGAAACCATTTTGCACCACTTGTGCACATGCAATGGGACCCCTGATCGGGTGGGGCCCATCCCGTTGCAAGGGGGGGGGGGGTTTGGGTGATGACGGACGGCTCTCAGTCTGTCAAACAGCCGTTTAGCGTGATAGATGGAGCCAGAGAAATAAGAGGAGCGTTCCGTCATAAAGCAGACGGCCGCCATTTGAAATGTCAGCGTCTGGTCTCCCATGCATATGCACATGCTTATACAACATGAGAAAAGAAAACAAGAAGGAATTCTCGGAGCGCTCGGCGGTCCGGCAGTGGTGGGATTTGCCGTGCTCTCACATTGCAGGAGAAAACACTGGAACAGTGTGCCTCCCTTCCCCTCGGTCCTTCTCTTGTTTTTTGCGTTTAACACATTCAGCGTATTAAGGAAAACAAGATGGATGAAGGAGCCCACTCATCCGGCCCGGAGAGAGGGGTTAAGGTCTTCACCGGACGTCTGAGGGGGTTTCATTATCTCAGTGGAGGAAAATGCAAGGCACTGTGGGACGGGTTAAAGAACAGTAACTCAATAATCACATTAAATATGCGGCGGACCGCAGTGCCTTCTGCTGCTCGCAAATGAAAAAGCTATAGTGTGCAGATAAGCTGAGAGAATGGAGAGATTGTGGAAGAGTACAAAGGAGGAAAGAAATGGGGCCAAAAATAGAGATACTGCAAAGCACAGAGCTCACTGTCTTTCAATTTAATTTCATGTAAAGGAACTGTTTTCTACACTATGTAGCATTTATTTTATGTTTTTCCTCCCTTGAGGTCTATTTTATAATGTTAGTGAGTTTCATGAACAAATACAGTTTGTAATTTAGTTTCTTGATAATTTTTCCTCTACAAGTGCGTTCATGCTGACAGCATTTTAATTGTTGATATCGCTTGCTATTGGTTACTAGTAGACAGGCCCACATAGAATTTCTGCTTGCACAACTAGAATGCCATAGGTTGAAAGCAATTTTTTTTCTGTTTAGTCATTATCACATTTTTCTTTAGTTCTTGGTAAATAGTTTTTGTTTTTTTTGGTGTAATTTTAATTTCTAATTTAAAAAAAAAAAAATTCTTAACATTAAAAAAATTTTCTCAGTGATTTTGTTAACATAACTAAAGTTGCTCTTGTGATCTTCATTTTTCTCAAGATACTCAAATTTTCTTTTTTTTCCAAGAGCACAAGAAAATTCAGTTGAAATAAAAAAATATATAAACTTTATACTTTTGAAGTCTCCGATTTCAGATTCTTACCATTTTATGACAGTATTCAAATGATGAATGCTGTTTTGGCTCTGTTTCATGTGGAGAGAGATCACTGTAGCGGCTCGGTTCAAGAGAAGTGGCAATGCAAAGTGCATGTGAACTGATGATTTCCTCCTCTTTAATACCCGTGAATATGAATAAACATTCGGAGGTATGTTAAAAGAAAGATTACAACTTACCGAAATCCATATCCTTTTTCATGTAATCGCTTAATTAGTGTTTCAACCGTGCAAAGATGTCAATATAACAGCTTGTAAACAATGTCACATTTACTCCAGAAAAAACTTACTCGGTGAGCATAAACTCGTTAGTCAGCTAGAGAAATGAACTCTAGAGATGAGCATTTTGCTAGATGTATGCACCACATAACATATTCATTATAATTTTTTTTTACTGTTCTTCAATATTTATTTTATTCTTAAATCCATCAAGTTGTTATGACAGCCACCATTTTAGCCACCATCAAGTTTATATTTAAAAAATTGATTGGAGTAGAAATTTAATTAGGCAGTGTAATTGTGACTTTATTATTATAAATCTTTGAGTGTAATTTAAGCATTTGTATACAAATCGATTAATTTTAACCTTCAATATTATAGTAATGTAGTATCAACTGACTCTTATTTATATTTTCCAGCATTAGTTGAGAGATTTTTTTTTCTTTGAGAAAATTTGGCATGTATTGTACCTAATATGTTTCCAAAATAATCGATATTGAATCTAATCGAATTGAATCAAAAGCTTGTGAGTCAGAATCAAATTGAATTGTGAATCATGAAAATTTGTGTCAACCCATCTAATACGCAAAGCCATAACTGTGATTCCTCGATTCTCAGTTTCTGCCATTTGTATTTCTTTGATCTGTTTCTGTTTTTCCTATATAAGTTGCATGAAAAGAGTTGACCAACAATTGGGCTTCTTGATTGAAATAACCATATTCTCTGTTTCTTTCATAGCCAGTTGGTTCTGTCAGGCAGTAGTGTGCAACTGGGTGTCCATCTAGGCACATTTATATACATTTGTGAGTGTATGTATGCACTTGCAGTCTTCTATCTGTCATTACTTCTTTGCATGACACATGTAACCTGGCCTTTTTTCCTTCTGTTTCTTGTTTATAATGTCCAATATCACATGCTTGAGTCCAGGCATCTCAGTAAAAGGATTTCCAAAGCTCCTAAATCAGCCGTTATCTGCTGGATCTTGGCCGTGTGTGGAAGCGCTGATGTACTGTATATCCCACTGATGCTTTCTGCCCACTTGCAAAGCAAACACTCTTAAGTCATCACGGTCCGGTTTGCTCGCACAACCATAACACAGAGGCCTGTTTGGCCGACTGAGAGTGTTTAAGCCGAGCTTCCAAAGTGGAAGACTGGGAAATGGTGATGACTTGTGAAGAAATGGAGACATTGTCCTTTCATTAGTCTTCATAAGCGGTCTTATCATCTAATCTTATACTGTCTGTGGCAGACTTGTGTATTATATACACCCATTACACACGAGGACACCTACAGAATGGACGCCACATATTAGAGAAGCTCTTACAGCTGCACTTCTCTCTCTTTCTCTGAAACCTGAGGCTTCTCTCTCTAAACCCATGGATTCTCTCTCTAAATATTTCCTTTGAGCTTGGGTTTCAGAGTCTGTTATGCCAGGAGAATGTTGGTTGGTCCCCGAGGTGTAATCTCACTACCCTTAGGTATCTCCCTTCCTCAACACACACACATTCAGTCTCAGATTTAGTGGTGATCATCAGCATAGATCTCCATTGGAGCTTTTCGGTGTAAGACTTTTGGGGGGTTTTATTGTCCTTTTTTTGTCGTTTGTCTTTCATTTTGTCCTGTCATGTATCGGCTGATATAAGGTTCCTGTCACGTATCGGCTGATATAGATCATTAGCATTGGACCAATTTAAAAATGGTAGCAATTTGTTTTTGACAAAGATTTAATTGTTTAAAATAAGCTGTATTTATTTAGTGTTTATTTAAAAGCAACAGTGTCTCCATGTTTCATTAATATTGTTGTTTTTTGTTTCAATAATAATACTAATAACTTATTTTATGTAATTATTAAAACACTAAAGACAGAGATAACGATTAATATTTAAAAGAACATTATATATCACTTTTTATTCTTATTACATAGGATAAGTTATTATATTATATTATATTATATTATATCAGCTTTATGGTATTGGTCAGATGTTTGGCAAATTTTTAATATGTCTGTCATTAAGCAAGAAGTGATGTTATTTATATAGCTAGGTTTAAAAAAATGTCAACAGTTTAATTAATGTTAACACGCTTGTTTAGAAAGATTCTCTTCAGCGTGTTTTTCTCCACTATGAGAGTAGTTGACCTAAAAGAGAAATCTAACCGTAAAAGGCCCTAACTCTGACTATTCTGCTCTATTTTTGAGACATTTTGAATACTTTGGAATTCTTCAGCGTTCGATCCTGTCTGCTCTGCATAAACTTGCTGTTATTAGTCATTATTTCACCCCTCGGATACAGAAGGGCTTGTTTGTGTCATGGTCTTCACAATGTTGGAATGTGAAGCCAAAAACTTGCTGGACAGCTGTGGGACATGCGCTGCAGATAGAGACATGCACTGGTTTGTTTACCCACAATGCTCAGGGATTTAAAGCTATGAAGACCAGCTTCTTTGAGGAATTTCTGTGATGATTAGTAGTGGAGGTAGTGGAGACCACTGACTCTATTTCTTCTGATTTTTTTAGTAGTTGTTTGCAGAACTATGAGCTAGTGTGTGGTGTTACCTCTACTACTAAGATTTGGATCATTTTATCAGCAGGAGCTGTGTGATTTTATAGGACATTTTTATGGAGTGCAGCAACATTCCTAATCCAAACACAGAAGCATCCTCCCACACGTCCCAAATCCTTACAATAACAGCCTCTTACTACGAGGTGTATTTTCTGCTGAAAGTACAGTTTTCAACATTAAACTCAGTTTAAAACAGCATTCAGGTTAAGTCAAAGATCCCAATTTTTCTCTGGCCCAGTCAGTGTTGATTAAGATCTTGCAGGTTTAATCAACACACAGAAATATTCCTGGCTCCCGGTTTGAGCCCATACAGCTGGGACAGAACATTCCTCTGAAATAACCCATAAACCCAGACGTATGCTCACTCTGATTGCGTGAACACAATAGAGAGGGAGAAGACTGAGGTCTGCAGCTTTGCTAGTGCTCAGGGTAAGTTCTCATGCCGTTGTGTTTCCTGGTCAGGGCCATTGAAAGGCCTTTTTCTAACAAACGAACCATCACACCCAGCTTCGGCTTTGCGCTCTCCGTAATGAAGCGTGCCATATGTATGTTCTCTCTTTGATGCCCTGTGCATTGACAATAAACAGACGTAAACCCCATGTGCAAAAGTGTCTGGTGCTCTGCATGTGAAATCCTATGTTATTCTTGGGACTGATTGCATTGGCATTGAAGGAAAACGGGGAAATTATCCCGGTGTTCATGTGTGGTGTCTCATCAGACGTCTGTGAACAGTTTTATGATTTATTGCATTACAAATCCCTATCATAATGAATTCAGTCTTTTGAGTTTAACGTTCCTCAGAGAAATATTTACATACCAGCTGATTTAGTTAGTTACACAACTGTAATAATGTCATTTTGTATGAAATGTTTATCAATATCTTATGTTATTCTATACATGTTTGTTTGCAGGCTACCAGGGAGACACTCAGCCATCACTGCAGCATGCTGGGAGATGCTCTGCACAAGGAGAACGACTTTGCTCTCATCATAGATGGAAAGACACTGAAGTATGCCCTCACTTTCGGGGCACGCCAGTATTTCCTGGACTTGGCTCTTTCCTGCAAGGCAGTGATATGCTGCAGGTATGTAACTATACCTGGGGAATCAGCAAGAATAACTTAATAACAAACCCTTACAAAGTATTACAACAAAGATTCACTGTACCAGGGTTTAAAAAAAAAGTGCCACAAGGGGGCACTTGAAAGTAAATATTATCCAGATAACATTTCAGTTTATTTTGGCTGTAGTACAAAGACAACTAAAAGTTAATAATTTAATTTGGGAGACAAAAAGTTTTTCTTTTTTAATGGTTTATTTTCGCACACAATCCAAATTGGTCTGTCAGCATGAAAATATTAAGCTGAAACTTTATGAAGAGAGACCATCACAAGGGAATCATCATATTTGGTGGTCTTTGCCATCAAAAAGTTTAAAAAACCACAATAATTTAAAGAAATGTAACTATTGCTACAAATTAGCGGTGGACGATATGACCAAACTTTTATATCACAATATAAGTACTTTTATTTCACGCTACGATATGTATCACGATATAGTTATACTGTAATATCGAAATGTTTTGATTCTATAGAAATTTCATAATTCTTGTCACCATTGTCAGTAACACAAAAAACTAATACTAGCCTAAATAAAAAAAATTTAAAACTCAGGTTCACCGAAGACAAGTAAACAGTCTCTTTGTTTTTTCAAAGAGAATAAAAGAGTCCAATTATTACAAATTGTCACTGTAATCGGATGCAGTTTTAAATGTATTTCCGTTGTTAAACCAAAGTACACAGGAAGTTGTACTGTCATGCTCTGCTTAAATGTTTACTGTTTCACAGGTGGATGTAAATACGTCTTTGGAAGTTAATAACCCTTTTTGCCCTCCAGGGAACTGACGCCATCATTGGACATTTTTCTGCACTTACAAAAACATCAAGTGACTGGCAGACAATTACAGGGAAATGCCGCTGTGCTGTTTAAAGAACAAATTACCTTCCCTTTAGGTCGCAACCTTCCCAATAAACATAATTATACTAGCTCTCAAAGCAGTAATTTACTAATGAGTGTTATTTTTTATAATAGTAAATTGTAGTCAGAATGCTTGTCAGTTATACACAAAGTTAAACTGTGTGTTAGCAGACTAGTATGAAGCGTTTAAAAAAAAAAATGCTACACAGCGAAAGAAACATATGAGGAACCAATTGAGCGTGACAAGGAACTGCCAAAAATCAGTCTCAATTTCCAGAAACAACGCACACCACAGGTGCCACAGCCATTATGCAATGCTTGATGTAATCTATCCGATCTGCTTTCGCTCACTACACACACATACGAACAGCCACATGGTGTCCTGAGGAGAGCAGATTTGTGCCTGCAGATGAGTAAATGTTAAACTGACTCTAGAGGTCTCCTGCTATATCGGCAGCAATCTCCAGCTCACTGGAGAGCCTTACATCACTCTACATTCATTGCTTACAAGATGACCTGTGAACGTTAAAATGGGGTTAAACCCCGGAGGAGCTTTTCTAGCCGAAAACGAGACCTTAATTTCATTTGCTGACACAGATGATGCAGTACTGTAATGTGCTGCAAGCTTTTGTATATGTTTTTTTTAAAGGTCAGGGATCCTGAGCTCAGGTTTGGCTTCATCAGGAACTCAAATTTGCCTGGTTTGGGCATTTATAAGGTGTGGGTTCATCTGATTCTAAATGTTGTGGGTTTCCAATGTTTGTGAAAAACCATTGAACTTTCTGTAGTAAATATATATTTGTTAGTTTTTGTTTTTTTTCAGAACTTGTGTAAAACTGGCTTGCCAGTTGCAGATGCTGCAGCGATTTGTGAGCCAGTTATTCTTTTTTTTTTTTTTTTTTTTTTTTTTTTTTTTTTGTCATTTAAAAAATATAGAAATATATTATAGTGTTTTTTTCTAC
>NW_015505588.1:1109698-1110829 GCF_001515645.1 Sinocyclocheilus grahami | reverse complement strand
TTGTTGGAGGGATTTTTGAGGCAGTTTTTTTTTTTTTTTTTTTTTTTTTTTTTTTTTTTTTTTTTAAAGTTCACAAAATGATCGGAAATACATTGAGTCGTTCTTAATCAGAGTGATATTTTTAAACATCTATACTCATTACTCATAATGAATTAATAGGACATATTATAACATTACTTAGATTTTTTTTTTGTCAAATTTTGCATCCTTGCTGAATAAAAGTCTATTTCAAATAAATTAGGTTCTTTTCAGCTTTCAGTTCATCAAAGAATCCTGAAAAATTTATAGTTTCCACAAAATTAGCGCAACGGTTTTTAACATTGAAAATAAAAGGAAATGTTTCTTGAGCAGCAAATTCGCATATTAGATTGATTTCTGAAGTATCATGTGACATTAAAGACTGGATAATGTACTGCTGAAAATTCAGCTTTGCCATTAGAGGAATGTCTTTGATTAAAATATATTTGTGTGTGTGTATATGTGTGTGTGTGTGTGTGTGTGTGTATATACAGTGGGTACGGAAAGTATTCAGACCCCCTTAAATTTTTCACTCTTTGTTATATTGCAGCCATTTGCTAAAATCATTTAAGTTAATTTTTTTTCCTCATTAATGTACACACAGCACCCCATATTGACAGAAAAACACAGAATTGTTGACATTTTTGCAGATTTATTAAAAAAGAAAAACTGAAATATCACATGGTCCTAAGTATTCAGACCCTTTGCTGTGACACTCATATATTTAACTCAGGTGCTGTCCATTTCTTCTGATCATCCTTGAGATGGTTCTACACCTTCATTTGAGTCCAGCTGTGTTTGATTATACTGATTGGACTTGATTAGGAAAGCCACACACCTGTCTATATAAGACATTACAGCTCACAGTGCATGTCAGAGCAAATGAGAATCATGAGGTCAAAGGAACTGCCTGAAGAGCTCAGAGACAGAATTGTGGCAAAGCACAGATCTGGCCAAGGTTACAAAAAAAATTCTGCTGCACTTAAGGTTCCCAAGAGCACAGTGGCCTCCATAATCCTTAAATGGAAGACATCTGGGACGACCAGAACCCTTCCTAGAGCTGGCCGTCCGGCCAAACTGAGCTATCGGGGGAGAAGAGCCCAAAGATCACTG